>NC_057798.1:622185763-622424151 GCF_018294505.1 Triticum aestivum
CCGAGCGAGACGGGGTCCTCCGAGAAGTCAGCGTCCGGGTTCCCGCCAAGAGACATAGAGAGCACGTCGACGCCGTCCTCGATGGCATCGTCGACCGCCGCCAGTATGTCATCCCGGTCGCAGCCCTTCGTCTCGAAGCACACCTGGTAGAAGGCGATGTGCGCGCGGGGCGCCATGCCGACCGCCGTGCCCACCGCGAGGCCGGATATGTTGGCGTCGGGCACGAACGCGCCGGCGGCGGTGCTGGACGTGTGCGTCCCGTGCTGGCCCTCGTTGATCGGGAGCACCGGGTCGTCGATGCCCTTCCACTTCCACTTGGCCGACTCGAAGAAGGACCGCGCGCCGATGAGCTTGTTGTTGCACACCGTGTTGTTGAAGTCGCAGCGGCCAGTCCACTTCTTGGGCGGCGGCTTCATTCCCTCGCCGTCGAACGACGGGTGGCCGGCGTAGATGCCGTCGTCGAGGACCCCGATGATGATGCCCTCGCCCATGTTGCTGGTGTTCCACACGCCTTCCCCGGCGCGGTCCTCGCCCATGAGCCCCAGCATCTTGGGCGTGTGCGTGGTCATGAGGTGGTACGTCTTCTCAGGATAGGCCTTGTAAAACCAGTCCTTCTTTTTCATCTCCTCCAGCTCCTCCACCGTCAGACGGGCGGAGAAGCCATTGACGACGTTGCGGTACGAGTATAGGAGCCGGGTCACGGAGGAGGGGTCATTCTCCATCGCTTCCTTGGCCATGTCGCACACCTCGGCCAGGAGCGACGCGTGCCAGCTCGACGTGTTCTTGTACAGCTTCGTGTCGTACTCGTACGGGCTGCGCACGATGACGAGGAAGTTCTTGTGCAGGCCGGTGTCATTGCCATGGGGGCCATGGCTCGCCGCCGGGGTCACGGCTACGCACAGGAAGAGGAGGACGGAGGCGACGCGGAGGGCGAGACGCGGTGGCGAGCATCCTCCATGGATTCGATTGTCCATCTGGGTCTAAGGAGAATGATCAGAGGTGGGCGTTGAGCGAGGTAGCGTTACATATGGGGAGTTGGCTCTTGTGATCTCTAAAGATGGAACGGAGCCTTCTGTGGTCAGACGGCGAGATGGCTTAATAAAGATAGCAAAGGCATGCAATAACTGGGGAGGCTTAGCTCTGACCAGAAGTTCAATAGACTCTGCGCTTTCATTTCAGGGCTTTTCTTGTAAAGGAAATGAAGGAGACTAGATGCCTTGAAATGAAGCTGAAAGTAGGCGACTACGATTTTTTCCCATGATTTTGCTAAATGCAGATCAACTAGATTTTTACATGCGTTGATTACTCTGTTTTGATGTCTGTGCAAGACAGAGGAAATCAAAACTAGATCACATGTCTAGCACCATTGTCTTTTTTTTGCCAGTAAATCAGACAGCTTGATTTCAGGTATTGGACAATCAGTCAAGATGCTGGTCATTAAAAAGCTAGGAGTTTCATCAAGATAGCTCTCGGTCACATTCAATGTACAAACGTGCATAAAGATGTGGCAGATCCACATTGAATATAAAAAAAAAGAGAAAACACTAGCAAGCTCTAACATGATAGGGGTCACAATTGAACAAGAATGTGGCGACTGTTACAAAGTGTCTCCAACTCCGGGCAGTCCACCTTCATTATCACATGTGAGAATCATCTAAGTGTTGTGAAACGAACGCCATCGCACAGTGAAAAGGTTTCAGGTATCGGTGGCCCAAAAATATCCACGTACGGTTTACACCATGCACCAAGCATGGCCAAAGAAGAACGTGCAACGCCTCCTGCACCACCTGGCCATCAAAAAAGTTTAAGGGCCCGCTGGTGTTGATCTTGATAATGCCAGGATCGGGGGGACGCCAGCTGAAGCCCGACAAGACAACAGGGGTCTTCCGAGCGCAAAAGTCATTTTACATTGTTACGCTATATGCCGGTACATATGAGAGCACTCGTTTCTACTGAGATTTGTGTAGGTGTATGGTCAACCTAAATATATAGTGCTAGTATATTTCTTGTATCTTTTCTTTTAGTCAAATCGTTGTCGGCTTAGTGGGCCCGGCCAAGGTACTTCTTTGTCGGAGAAGGTACGCATGCAACTCTCTCCTCTCTCTACCCGCATAACAAATCCATAGACTTTATTTCATCATATACAATTTAAATCAACAATATCATTTAAACTATAGACTTGGTTGTGAAACTTTTTATATATTTGGGCTCCTGGCGTCAAGAACTATAGAACTAGATCAATTTTGGATACATTTCAAATGCATTTAAATTTCGATGTTTCACATTTCATATGTGGAAAAAACCATTTCACTAGAAAAATATGAAACAAACCTATTTCACTAGAAATATGTGAGAACAACCTTTTTCACATAAACCAATTTAGCCCAAATATGAAACTGAAATGTCAACTTGTGAAGCTAGTTATTTGGAAATGTGTAACATTTTATTTCAAAAGAGTAAAATATGTTATTCCAGAAATGTGCAATCGAAAAAGATGTGATTTTCATGAAACAAGCCAGTGAAAAATGAAATGCACCTTCTGAAAGTGGAAAAAAATGTGAACTGAAATCTCAACTTGTGAAGTTGAATTTTTTGAAATGTGTAATGGTTTATTTTAAAAGAGAGAAACACGCTATTTCAATATTGTGAAATTGAAATAGATGTGATTTTCATGAAACAAGCCAGTGCAAAGTAAAATGTAGGTTCTGAAAGTAAAACAATAAGAAGTGAAATGCCAGCTTGTGAAATCGATTATTTCGAAGTGTGGAATAGTTTATTTCAAGAGTGTGAAACAAGTTATTTAAAAAAATGTGTAGTTGTAATATATGTGATTTTCGTGCAACAAGCTAGTGAAAAGTGAAATGTAGGTTCTGAAAGTGAAAAACAATATGAATTGAAATGTCAACTTGTGAAATAGATCATTTCCAAATGTGAAACAGTTTATTTTAAAATAGTGAAATATGATCTTTCAAAAATTTGCAATTAGAGTATGATTTATCTGAATCGAACCAGTGAAAAGTGAAATGCAAGTTCTGAAAGTGAAAAACAACATAAAACTGAGATTTCATAAGATTCATTCATAAGTTTTCAAATAGTGAAATGTAAGTTCTGAATAGAACTTGTGAAACTGATTGAAATCATTTTATTCATAAGATTTCAAGGGGGTGAAATATGTGAAATGTGTTTCATGAATTTTAAACTCATCTAGAATGTGTCCAAAATCGGTCTTGTTTTAAAGGTCTTTGCGACATGAGTTCAAATATATAAAATGTTTTGAAATCGGAAGTTTGGTTTAAGAGATATGAATGATTTTAAGTTAGTAAAGGTGAAATAAATTGATGAATTAGTTTGGGAGAGAGAAGAGATAGATTGGGTAGCACATGCATGCAAGACCCTGTGTCATCTGATCAAAAGCTAACATTGGCGGGACCTTGTACATTATTTGCAGATTGTATAGCTATGCATTCCCGAAAAAGAATGCTTCGCTTTTTATACTGCACAGTGCTGCATTAATCTTCAAACCACAACGAGCGGCTCAAGATCTGCCGGTACATGCCGGAACCGCTCAATTTTTCAGTTTGGTCTTCCAAGGTAGATGAAGGAGAGCAAGAGCCTCTTTGCTAACCTAATTATAGTGGCAGGATCTCTCCCATCTTCTACATGCTTCATACGATTGCGAGAATGCCAAAGAGGCCACATAATAGTGATTATCTTCACACCATCATCATCATGGAACCTAGGATCACACAAGATATCTCATCCCAGGAGCAATGCTACACTTACGTACTCCTTTCATTCACAAATATAAGATGTTCTAAGTTTTTTTTTGAATCTAATGTATATATACACGTTTTAGGGTGTTTCTTTATTCATTTCAGTCTATATATAGATCATATTGAAGTATCCGAAATATCATATATTTGTGAACAGGGGGAGCCATTGTACGGGATTAACGTAGATGCTTAGGTGGGATTTTCAGGTTAAGTGGAAATCAGGGGGATGGGCCCACCCAGTTGAATTCACAAGGGTGGGTGGAGAGGTTAATAAGGAAGGTTCCGTAATAATTGCTAAATTCACTTTAAGTGTAGCATTTTTGTTGTCTTAGACATATGAATTCTCAGTCAACTTATGTCTGAGCACAAACTTTTTCGTTATTAAAAGTGGGACGTCCTAGTTGGGCGCCATGGTAACCCCTCCAAAACTGTCATATTTTATTGATCATGTAGTATTTAGGATTAAACCAGGGACATTAGAGTACCCTAATTTCATTCTCTGACCATGGCCGAGCTTACAATTGAACTCTGCTTGCCTAAAACCATCTTATTTGTAAGTCCTAACACTAAGCCTAGTATTGTAATGTATTGATTGATTTTTTTGTGGGAGAAACTTCCAATCTATTCATAATCAATCATTGCAGTACAGAGAATACCAGAGGTAAAAAAAGTTACAACCAGGTCTATGGACCATCTAGCGACGATTACAAGCACTGGACCGAGCCAAAGACGTGACGTCGTCATCGCCCCCCCCCCCTTACCGGAGCTGGAAAAACTTGTTGTAGTAGATAGTCCAAAAGCGTCGTGCTAAGACCCCACAAGACCAACACGCTAAAGCAGCAATCATCATAGATGAGGAAAGCCATAGATCGAAATGATCAAACCTATGAATACACGAATAAAGACTGGATTTAAATAGATCCACCGAAGACTAGCTCCGACCGAATCCCGCGAGATTCGATGAGACACACATCCACATGCCCTTCAAAGACACTAGATGCACCATCTGGATGGGGGTTGTAAGTGGAAGGCATTATTTCCTACTGAGGGAAATCGTCACCGCCACACAATAATCAATAAGTTGAATCTAACAAGAACATGACCGGGTCCCTCCCACTGGCAAGGGGCGAGGTCCTCTACACCTCCATGACACAAAAGCCATTGGTGGCAAGGTGGACTGGCGGCAGCGCCACCGGGAGGAGGAACAAACCTAATCGCTTCAGAGTCTTTTCTTTGGGAGGAGGAAAGTGGCAATGCAACACCGATGCCAAGTCCAGGTTGGGGAATTAGCTATATACAATGTATCAATTGATTACTCATGCACATGCTTGTGGCGTGTGATTTAGGTCTGCCCACACTGCTGCAGATAATGCTCGAAATAGGCGAGGACTTGCCACCCCACTTCTGTCTCTGTTGCACCTTTTGTTCTTCGTCAATGGGGGAGGGGAGGAAGCTTTGATGTTAGGTGTTGACCAGATCCACCAGTCATTGTAGCCATCTTGGAAATCCCCCCTACCATGTCTGTATGGATACCACATGATGTCCTGCAAGTGCAGAAGGATTAGTTGTATCTTTTTCCAAGTAAGAGTATCGATCCCACAGAGAGCTTAGAAAATGACATTGTGCCTCTTTTAGAGATTTATGGAATGTGCCTACCAATTATTTTAGATCCTATGAAAATTTGGTGCAAAAGTGGAATTTTTGCAATAGTGTGTGAACAAGAATTAATGTGTGCTATGGTAGTAACTAAGAATAAGAGAGTAATGGAAATGATGAAAACTGCTGTAGGATTAAACGCGTTTTCAAGGAGTTCAAATTTCCCACTATATTTATTTTACGTATGTGAAAGAACAATTCTTGGTTCAAGTATATAATCCTTATTATATGTTTATTGTGTGGGCAAAGCCAAATATAAGATTCGTGCATACAACCATACCTCTATATCACGCACACACCCACTATCCCTCAGCCAAGTTGTCGAGGCAAAAATGATTAAGGATTTCCCCGTGGACGAGACATAAAGCTTTTGGATCCCCGTTATTTCCATACTAAAGGCCCACTAAGAAGAGAGATACCTTATGTCACTGTAGTACCTCAAACCCTACTTCACAATGATAGTAATATCCCTCAAATCTGTGAGGGTCAAATGTTGTGCCATTGACATTTGCAGATCATCATAAAGAACATTAACACAATCATATACCATGAATCAAATATCTTATCAGATTCTAGCTCATATAAATAATAGGGTTCCTCCATATACCTGAGAACTAGCAAATTACTCGGACATAGGGACACAAGACATCATCAAGGTGTTCATGGTAATGTAAGATGGATGATTAGTGCAGCACACACATAAATCCACACTAGGGTTTGGGATTACGACAATATGAATGGATAAGTTGATGGCAAGAATGTGGATGATGATGATGATGGTTGATGTCATAGTCTCTTTCATCGAGGCAATGGTGTGGTGGTGCCCTTCTGTTGATTCCGCCTCTGGATCCCCTCTGAAGGTGATGTTTTTGCTTCTGTTTCGTGGTTTGGGGCCTCTCCATTCGCCACCTCCGAGATCCGATCACACATGGTTGAAGTAGTTGACAAGGGGAAGGATCAATAATTGTTTCGTATGTTGAAGGAGTCGACAATGGGTGCGGTCGTACCTCACACCGTCTTCTCTTATGGATAGCTGGTTGCGATTAGGGGGTCTCCCACTTGATCTTCTCTTCATATGGAAGGTTTTCATGGAGTCCAATTAGAATATCTTACACCCAAAAAGGGTGTTTTCCAATTGATTATTGAAATCTCCTAATTCGTTGGGATATAGCCGAAATCAGGCAAAAATGGCACGTGAACACGGTATAATTTGAAAATCCTACAAGTAAAATGAAAAACACGAGGTAAAAATTGATGAAAAATACACTCACCACCACCATAGCATCCTACACTACGATTCTCTATGCACACAAGGCCGTCAACACCACACACGACGTGCCCACACCAGTTGAGCCAAAGCCACGCCCGAGGCAAATCAACGTGTTGTTGCACAAATTCTCCCTTAAACATCCTAATCCGTAAATGCGGCTACCACTACGATGGGATACTCTAGTTATTTACTTTGTTTGTACATTTAACAATAGTGTACGACCTTTGGAAAGGATCTCTTTTGGTAAGTTGACAAGGGAAGCACATTGTTGTGTGGAGGAATCAATATCTCTCCAGAAGCCAAGAGGCAGATCTTGAGGCACTCCACCATGTCGGTAGTTCATATAAAATTTCCATGCATCCTAGCTCCTGGTAATCTTTCATAGAATTCTAACAATTTATCCCACTCCTCAGTGGCCAAAAGGAATGGAGTTGATGCTCCCACATCCATAGCATGAGTAGTGCACTCCCACTTCCCCGTGATACGTCCCTAACGTATCTATAATTTTTTATTGTTCCATGCTATTATATTATCCATCTTGGATGTTTATATGCATTATTATGCAGTTTTACATCATTTTTTGAGACTAACCTACTAACTTAGTGCCTAGTGCCAGTTGCTGTTTTTGCCTTTACAGAAAATTAGTATCAAATAGTCCAAATGGAATGAAACTTTGAGGATTTTTCTTAGACCACAAGACACCCTGGAAGATTCAGGAGGGGGCCAGAAGGGCCACAGATTAGCGACAAGCTTAGGGGGCGCTCCCCCAGGCTTGTGGGCCCTTGGTGGCTCCTCTAACCCTAATTATTCTTCTATAAATACCCAAATATTCTCCAAAGACCAGAGGTCACACCAAAAATACTTTTCCGCCACTACAAGCTTCTGTTCTCGTGAGATCCCATCTTGGGGCCTTTTCCGTCACTTCGCCGGACGGGGATTCTATCACGGAGGGCTTCTACATCAAACTTGCTGCCCTTCTAATGATGTGTGAGTAGTTTCCCAAGGACCTATGAGTCCATATCTAGTAGCTAGATGGCTTCTTCTCTCTCTTTGATCTTCAATACAATGTTCTCCTCGATGTTCTTCGAGATCTATTTGATGTAATATTATTTTGCGGTGTGTTTGCTGAGATCTGATGAAAGGGTTTATGTTCAGATTATCTATGAATTTTATTTGAGTCTTCTCTGAACTCTTTTATGCATGATTTATATAGCTTTGTATTTCTCTCCGATCTATTGATTTAGTTTGGCCAACTAGATTGATTTTTCTTGCAATGGGAGTGGTGCTTTGTGATGGGTTCAATCTTGCGGTGCTCAATCCCGGTGACAGAAGGGATCATGGCACATATTTGTATTGTTTCCATTAAGGATAAAAAGATGGGTTTTATTCATATTGGTTGGATCTATCCCTCTACATCATGTCATCTTGCTTAAGGTGTTACTCCGTTCTTGTTAACTTAATACACTATATGCATGTTGGATAGCGGTCGATGTGTGGAGTAATAATAGTAGATGCAGGCAGTAGTCGGTCTACTTATCTCGGACGTGATGCCTATATACATGATCATTGCCTAGGATCTACATAATTATTCGCTTTTCTATTAATAGCTCAAGGTAATTTTTTACCCACTGTATGCTTTCTTTCTAAAGAGAAGCCTCTAGTGAAAGCTATGGCCCCTGGTCTATGTTTTATCATATTATTTTCAGATCTACAAAACCAAAAACACAAAAATACTTGCTGCAATTTATTTACTTATCTTATTTTGCAATTTTACTTATCTTTTATATCTATCACTACCAGATCTCATCTGGCAAGTAACCATGAAGGGATTGACAACCCCTTTATCGTGGTGGGTGCAAGTATTTGTTCGTTTGTCTAGCGTCTATCATTGGAGACTTGTGTGTTCCTCCTACTGGATTGATACCTTGGTTCCTAACTAAGGGAAATACTTATCTCTACTTTGCTACATCACCCTTTCCTCTTCAAGGGAAAAACCAACGCAAGCTCAAGAACTAGCAGGAAGAATTTCTAGCGCCGTTGCCGGGGAGGATCTACATCAAGCCTACCAAGTACCTATCATAAACTCTCATCTCTTGCACTTACATTATTTCCCATTTTCCTCTCGTTTTTCTCTCCCGTACTTCTAAAACATTTTCAGAAAAACACAAAAATATTTGCCTTCTTTCCGTTTGCCTTTTTTGTTTGTTATCTTTGGTTGTGTGTCATGTGTCTTCTATTTGCTTGCATCTTCCCTTGTTAAAAATCTATTGATATGTATCCTCATCCACTTGCTAATCTTTCTAAAAGATCCAATTATGATGAACCAATTGCTAGCGAGTTGAGTGCACTAGATTATCTTTACGAAGTTTTGCTTGAAATTCATGAATTTGAAAATTGTGATGAAGTGTTAAAAGAAGAAATTTATAAAGTGGTTCATGATAGCTCCTTGAATGGAAAGCATGATCGCAATGATGTTATTATAAATTCTACTAATGTCAATTGTGTTAATAATATGCAAAACCCCAAGCTTGGGGATGCTAATTTTCTATGTCCACTACTTATTGCAATGATCATGATTGGGGTGATAATGCTTCTTATGATCTTGAAAAATTATTTAAGCCTCATGATGAATATGAAATTGATAATAATGTTTGCAATAATATTGAGAGTGGGTTTGGAAGATCGTAAACTTTAGGTAAAAAGAATCCCACCTATTTGGAGAGTGTTCAACCTTACAATTCTTTTGATAAAAGTGGGTTTGGAGAGGTCACGACTTCAGTTGTTGATAATCCCACTATTTTGGAAGAGTGTCAACTTTGCATGCATGTGGATCATGTTGAGAATATTTTATGTGATAGCTATATTGTTGAATTTGATTATGATCCTACATGTAATTATTATGAGAGAGGAAAATATGGTTGTAGAAATTTCATGTTACTAAATTACCTCTCTCCATGTTGAGATTGCTATTGTTTCTTTCTCCTTCCTTGCATATGCTAGGCTATTCTTGTCTTGATAATTTTTTCTCTTATAAAAATCCTAGGCATAGGAAGTATGTCAGAATTAAATGTGTTTGTCACATGTATTATGATGATCTCTTTGTATTTCAATTATTATCTTTTATGTGAGCATCATCAATATCTTATGCCTAGGTAAGGGCATAAAGCAATAGCGCCTGTTGGGAGGCAACCCAATGTTATTTTTGTTTTTCTTATTTTCCTTCTGTTTTTCTACAATTACACAATTATTCTACTGTTATTATTTAGTTTTTTATGTTTTAATTAGTGTTTGTGCCAAGTAAGACCTTCAGAACGATTTGGAAGATAGTTGATTTGATTATGTGAAAAACAGAAACTTCTACGACCAGTTCTAGAATTTTATAAATTCACAGAAACGTGCTTTTACTCTGAATGTTCTACACAAGATTTATATACAAATTTCCCATGTTGTACTAATTTTTAAGAATTTTTAGAGTTACAAAAGTATGGTCATTGTTCAGATTACTACATATTGTTCTATTTTTCACAGATTCTATTTCTGTTGTGTTGTTTGCTTATTTTGATGAATCTATGGTTAGTATCGGGGGGTATGAGACATGGTGATGTTAGAATACAGTAGATATAATCCAATATGAAATTAGAATGAGTTTACAACAATACCTAAAGTGGTGGTTTTGTTTTATTATACTAACGGATCTCACGAGTTTTCTGTTGAGTTTTGTGTTGTGAAGTTTTCAAGTTTTGGGTGAAGTTTCGGTGAACTAAGGAATAATGAGTGGTAAGATCCCAAGCTTGGGGATTACCAAGGCACCCAAAGGTAATATTCAAGGAGAACCAAGCTTCTAAGCTTGGGGATGCCCCAGATGGCATCCCCCTTTTTTGTCTACAATCCATCGGTAATCACTTGAGGCTATATTTTTATTCACCACATGATATGTGTTTTGCTTGCAGCATCTTGTATTATATGACTCTTTGCTTTATTTGCTTTTTAGTTTGCCAGAATAATCCTTGCTGGACACACCTTTTGAGAGGGACACACATTGATCATGAATTTATTAGAATACTCTTTGAGCTTCACTTATATCTTTTGAGCTAGGCAGTTGCTCTAGTACTTCAATTATACCTTTTAGAGCACGGCGGTGGTTATATTTTAAAGAAATTGATGAAATCTCATGACTCACTTATATTATTTTGAGAGTCTTATAATTAGTATGTCAATTTCCTTGGTTATGAATTTAATCCTAATATGGTGGGTATTCAAGAGGGATACTGAAAGCACAAGTGCTCCGTGGGTGATTTTGGTAATTAATGACAACATATCTCTTGTTGGACTAATTCTTTTATCAAGTACTTTTTAGAAAGTTCAACAATGGCGTGGCAAGGACAAGAGGATGTGGAACCCCTTCAAAATACTAAGGACAAAGATTGGCAAAGCCTCAAGACTCTTCATTTTCATTTTAGTGATCAAAGATCACATTGAGTCCATAGGAAAGCCAATACTATTAAAAGGGGATGAGGTGTTTCTTAATGGTCTACTTGCTCAAAGTGCTTAGTGATATTGCTCCAAAACCCGCAACCACTTTCTCATTTCCACATATGTCCAAAACCTAAAGTCAAACTCGGCCCCACCGATTTGATCTATCTAGCGCCACCGAGTTCTGTTGACATAGCCACTGCCAGAAACCCTAGACAATTTGGTCACACCAATATGGATCTCGGTCTCACCGAGATGGCCTTGCAAACTCTTTGTTACCTGTTGTAATTATTTCGGTCTCACCGAAATGTGCAATCGGTCCCATCGAGTTTGCCTGACCAACTCTCTGTTTGATCATTGCTGAAATCGGTCTCACCGAGTTTATGCAATCGGTCGCACCGAGATGAGGTTTTGCCCTAGCCCTAGCACATCGGTCCCACTGAGTTGATCATATCGGTCCCACCGAGATACCTAAGGTTCACATTTCGAACTGAATTGGTCTCATCGAGTTCTTCTATTCGGTCTAGCCGAGTTGGGTCAAATGTGTGTAACGGTTGGATTTTGTGTGGAGGCTACATATACCCCTCTACCCCCTTCTCCATTTGAGAGAAAGCCATCAGAACGTGGCTACACTTCCACTACTCATTTTCTGAGAGAGAACCACCTACTCATGTGTTGAGACCAAGACATTCCAATCCAACCACAAGAATCTTGATCTCTAGCCTTCCCCAAGTTGCTTTCCACTCAAATCATCTTTCCACCATAGCCAACTGTGTGAGAGAGAGTTGATTGTTTGGGAGACTATCATTTGAAGCACAAGAGCAAGGAGTTCATCATCAACACACCATCCATTACCTTTTGGAGAGAGGTGTCTCCTAGAATGGTTAGGTGTCACTTGGGTGCCTCCGTCAAGATTGTGGAGTTGAACCAAGGAGTTTGTAAGGGCAAGGAGATCGCCTACTTCGTGAAGACCTACCCAAGTGAGGAAAGTCCTTCGTGGGCGATGACCATGGTGGGATAGACAAGGTTGCTTCTTCGTGGACCCTTTGTGGGTGGATCCCTCTGTGGACTCGCACAACCGTTACCCTTCGTGGGTTGATGTCTCCATCAATGTGGATGTACGATAGCACCACCTATTGAAACCATGCCAAAAATATCCGTGTCTTCATTACATTTGCACACTCCAATCCCATCCCTTTACTTTCTTGCAATTAGCAAGCTTTACTCTTTCTGCTTCCTATACTCTTGCCATGCTTTCTTGAAGTGTGTTGGGAATGCTTAAAATTGTGCTAATCTTCAACCTCAACTTGAAAAACATAAAAAATGGTACTTTTGCTTGTTGAGTGTCTAATCACCCCCCCTCTAGACTCCTCTTCCCGATCCTTTCAATTGGTAGAAGAGCATTGGTCTCCATTGCTTTGGTTTAATCACCATTCGAGGAAGATGGATGAGTCTAAGATTGGGAGTATTAGATGTAGAGTGCCTATGCTTGACAGAGAGTTCTATGGTGCTTGGAAAATTGAGATGCTTGAGATTTTCAATGAATATAATTTGAACAAGTACATTACTAGCCCTTGTGCACCTCCCGTTGATCCCTTGCATCCTACCCCTTGTCGGTGTCAAAACCAGCAGATCTCGGGTAGGGGGTCCCAGGCTGTGCGTCTTAGGATCGATGGTAACATGAACACGAGATTCTACCCAGCTTCGGGCTCTCTTGATGAGATAATACCCTACATGTTGCTTGATTGACTTTAATGAGTATAGGGGTTACAAGAGTTGATCTACCCCGAGATCATATGTGTGGTCTAAATTCTAGAGGTATGATGAGCAATGTCATAATAATCTATCGACTAGCCTGGCTTGGTGTCGGGGAAACTGATCCACGAACACCTATGGGACCAGCGGACCGAGCCCCTTTCGGTTCGGCGGGGGGCGGAGGTCACACGAAGAGCGGATCGAGGCGAAGCACACGAGCAGTTTACCCAGCTTTAGAGCTCTCCGGAGAGATAATACTCCTACTGCTGCTTGTCTGATTGTATTGTGTTTTTGCTCGAGAGAGAGAGAGAGAGAGCTAAGTGTTTCTCTGGCTTCCGAATGAGCTGAACCCCCTCTACGTTGCGCATGGGCCTCCTTTTATACGCTAAAGGGGTCACCGACAGGTGGCAACGTAGACAAGGGTACAAACGTAAAAGGAGTTGCGGTTGGTACAACTGCTATGTACAGTGTATCCTACCTAACCCTGACGGCAGGGGACAAGGGCATTAAATGCCTGTCTGTGTCACCCGAACAGTGCAGAAAAGGACCATTAGGGACACCACCGTTCGTCACGATGGCGATCTTGTCAGCGTCGCATGCCACCGCACACCGCTGGCTGCACAACCCCTCGCCACGCGCGCCTAGGAAGGCCTCAGAGCGACACGTTGGTGGATGTGCTGGAGTGTAGGTGCAGGGTGGTTTACTTGCCGCGGCAAGCGCCTTGCCGCGGTTGTTGCCTTGTCGCGCCCAGAAGCTTGTCGCTCACCAGGCCTTGAGATGCCTTGGTTGGTCTTCCCGGCAAGCTCTTCTTGCCGGGGCCTTGTCACCTTGCCGGGACGCGTGGCGCGTCGCGGCAAGTTCCTTGGAATGCCTTGGTTGGCCTTCCCGGCAAGCTCCTCTTGCCGGGGCCTTGTCTCCTTGGCTTGAATACTTTGTTCTTGAATGGCTCCAAGGGAACCGTGGAGGACCTTGGCGGTCGCCCGGCAAGCCTTGCCGCGGGGCGCTGCAACTGCCCGTGCACAAGTTCGGGATACTAGGGTACCCCTATTCTAGTACACCGACAGGAGCCCCCGGGCCTGGGCCACACACAGTGCCGAGCGCTGTTGGGCCAGGCCCAAAACAGGGCACAGGCACGCGCGGCCCGGGTAACGCCGAATCTTACTCCGTATCCACCGCGCCTTCTCCCAACGGCACGCGTTGAATGCGGCATCGTGGGAGAGATCGTGGGTGGTTTCTTTATTCGGAAGGGCGAAACGTCCGCCCCCTCCCTCTTTATAAGCAGGGGAAACAGGGGCAGTTTCCCCACTTCGCCAGTTGCTACTCCATTCTCCAAAATCTCCGCCGCTCCCCCTTCTTCTCAAAGCCGAAAGAGAGCAGCGCTCCTCCCCCCCATTGCCACCGGCATCACCAACGCCGCCGATCCCCCCCACCACCTCCGCCATGGCTCCAAAAGCCGACAAGGGGAAGGGCGTGAAGTCGGCCGAGGCGCAGCGGCTTGCGGCGCTGCGGAAAGAGCGGGCCCTCTTCCCCCCTCAGCTCGGTGCGCAGGAGCTGAGGGAGTACTACTACCTCTTCTGGTCGACGGAGACGCGTGCGCATCCGCGCACGAGGGTACTCCCGGCTGCAGCTTCGGAACTGGCTTCAAGAGGGTACCCCTTCTTCGCGTTGTTCTTCTACTACGGGCTCAGCCCGCCTTTCTCTGAATTCTTTTGCGACATCATGAACACCTACGGGTTCTGCCTCCTTGACTTCACCCCCAATGCCGTTCTGACCATGGCAGTTTTCGCACATCTGTGCGAAAACTTTGTCGGAGTCCACCCAAACGTGGCCCTTTTTCGCCACTTCTTCATGCCCCGAGTTGAGAGAGGAGAACCTCTTGCCGGTGGGATCGCTTGGATCTCGAGAGTCGGCAAGAAGGAAGCGTATCTGGAGGGTGAGCTCCGCAGCAAATGGGAGGAGTGGAGAGCGGAGTGGTGCTGGATCGTCGAGGAGAACCCGCAGCCGTTCACTGCCCCGCGCCAAGCCCCAATAGTGCGTGGAAACGATTGGAGCAACGTGGCCCCGGAAGACGATAGGCTGAAGATCGCCGTCACCCGAATCCTTCGCCTCAGGCTTGCCGGGCTAACTGTAGGCACCGTTGGCGCAGATTTCCTTCGTCGCCGCATCGCCCCTCTGCAGGAGAGGGGGATACCCGCTTGGGAGTTTAAGAACTCGGCGGATATCATGAGGTTGCGCCCGGGCCTCAACTTCAACTTCACCGTCCTGGAGCTGGATGCGATGCTCCTGGAGCTGTTCAAGCGCGACCCTCAGCACCCATTTATGTTGCCGCGGAATGTCATTCCGCTGTGCAACAATTCTTCACTTGACCGCATCCGCGCGATGATGCCATTGTGTGACTCGCACGGAATCACCCCAACTTGGCAAGAACCTGCGGATGACGTCGTGCAGGCGTTCTTCGATGACTTGGTAGAAGTGCCGGTCCGTGCTGATGAACAGAAGAGCCTCACCCACGACACTACCGACGCGGAGCTGCAGCGCATCGCCACTAGGGCGGAAGAGGCTGCGGCAGCAGTTGCCGCGGGTGAGTTTGGGTTCACCTTGGAGGAGGCGGAGGCAGCAGAGGCGGCAAGTCTTGCCGAGCGCGAGGAGTTTGCCGGTGAGGAAGAGCCTGCCGGGCCTGAAGACGAGCCGAGCGAGCCCGGCGAGGGAGATCTCAAACCTTCAGACAACTTGCCGTAGGCGGAGCCCCCGGCCCCGGCAAGGAGGCGTCTCCGCAAGGCCGGGGACGCAGCGGGGCGACAGATGAGCCAACAGCCGCCGAGCCGCGCGACACGCTCTACCGCGGCAAGCACTGTTGCCGCGGGAGCGCCTCCTGCTGCTGCGGCAACTGAAGCGGGATCTTCTCGGTCCACCGCCACCGCCCCTGCCAAACGGGCAAGGGAACCTACTCCTCCGCCTCGCCGCACCGGAGGGGAGCCGGACTTCGATCTCTCTGCGCTCAGCTCCGACGAGGAAGAAGAAGAGTAAGTTTTTTCGGCGTTTTTGTAGTTCTTCGATCTTGTTGTTTTGTCTTGCATCTGATTTGCTTCACTCTGAACCCGTTCCTTTTCAGGACGCTGGCTCAGAGACCTAAGGCCCCGGTGATTGTCATCGAAGATGATCCCACCGTGTCAGCAGGGTGTGTGTCTGAGACCACCTTGACAGACCCGGCAACTACTCCCCAAAGCAGCCCCCAGCGCAGCCCCCGGCGTAAGTTTATAGTTCACTTCCTGCTGTCGGGCGCGCATGGGTGCTCTTTTCTCTATTGACATCTTGACTGTTGATTTGTGTAGGAGCAGAACAGCCTCACCAGGAGTGCCCAGAAGCTGCTCCCGAAGTGCCTTCTGCTTCGACTACACCGCCAAGGGAGGAGTCCCCGGCAAGGGACGGCACCAGTGATCCTCCGGCGGTTGAGACCGCGACCGCAGACCCTAGCACCGGTAATCTTCTTGCCTGAAATCTTCCCTTGGGTTCTTCTTCTTCTGAATTTCTTCTTGAGCATTTGCTTGACTCTTCTCCCTTTTTCGTTCCTCAGATCCATCTGCTGCGGAACCAATGGAAACCGAGGACGTCGGCGAGGATAGCGCGCGTGGCAGTGCCGACGTTGCCGCCGCCACCGAAGGAGAGGCCAGCGATGATGATCCCGCCGGCGAAGAGGCCGCCAAGGCTGCCGCCGTAGAAGCTGGCGAGGGGTCCGGTGATCGTACTGACGGCCCTGAGGCCGCAGGAGCGCCGGGCGCTGCGCCGACCGCCGATCCCTCCGCCGCTGCTACAGAGCCAGGCTCTGAAGAACCCCAGCCCGGCGCTTACTTGAAGGCCGGCAAAAACATCTTCATCAAGCTTCCCTGGGCGTCAAGCTCCAGGGCGCCAATCGAAGGAGAAGCTTTTGACGAAGAGGTGCTCGCCTCCGCTGGGCTCGCGCTGGTTGATGCGCCAAGCAGCAGCAGCGACGAGCCTGAGGAGGAGCGGCTTCTGCGGAAGCTGCTATCTCTTTACCGTGCCCGCCAAGCCAAACTGGCGTCTCGAGAGGCGCTTGTCGCAAAGGCGGGGGTGGATATTGAGAAGCGCACAGAGGAGCTTCTTGGTCTCAGGCAGGAAGCTCTCCGGTCCTTGGCGGAGGAGCAGGAGCAACTTCTCGAGGAGCGAAAAGCCTTCCTCCTCGAGAAGGCTGAGGTCGAAGAGAAGCAACGGCTTGCGGCCAAGAAGCTATCTGCGTAGGAGGGAGAGTTGGCGCAGCGCAAGGTCAATCTTGATAGCCACGAGGAGGAGCTTGCCGCGCACGAGCAAGCAATAGGCGGGGCCCTCCAGGAAGCAAAGGACGCCGCCGCGGCTACTGAGGCCACCAAGAAGGAACTGGAGACGAGGGTGGCGCAGCTGGAGGTAGATCTTAAGGCGAGCGGCGAGGAGCTTGCCGTGCTCAAGCGCGAGCGCGAGAAGGACGCTGCCGCCCACGGTGAGCTGTAGGGTCTTCTCGCTGAGAGGAGCAAGGAGCTCAGCGCCGCCAAGGATTCCAATGCAGACCTGGAGTTGAAGCTGGCCACGTTGACTCAGACGCTGGACGTCGCCAGGGAGCGAGAGGTGACCTTGTCGGAGAAGATCTAGGCCGACGAGGCGCTGCTGGCGAGTATCGCTGTTACCCAGAACTCATTTAGGGAGACTATGGAGCACTGGACCGAGGGTCTGGTGAATATCGCCGCAGTCATCGACGGGGAGCTGGCGCAGCTGGGGATGGAGGACTTCGGGTATCCCTCCGACGAGCATCTCCAACCCAGCGCCAAGCTCAGCCTGTTCTTCAAAGGTGTGGCGACGGCCCTCCAGCGACTCTGGGAGAGGATCCCAAAGCAGCTGGCCAACGAGTCGCGCAGGATTTGCGCGGGGGCTCTCCAGAAGGTGCTGATGAAGGTGGCCTTCCGCAACCCAGGCCTCAACTTCACCAACGTCCTCAAGTTGTTGCCGCCGGATGCAGACGTGGAAGCGCTCAAGGCCCTTGTCGCACCCATCGTGGACAAGGTGAGCGAATCAAGAGGGTTGAGGGCGATCGCGTAGATGAGGCCGCCCTTCTTTTCTTTTTCTTGTCGCCGCTAGCCATGTCATGAGAACGATCTGTTAGAGCTGCGACAAGATATCTTGTAATATGACTCTATTTCTGGTATTGATTGCTACGTTATTTCCTTTACTAGATTCCTTCCTTTGTATGTTTTTACCCTACGCTTTTAGGGAACTTGTCGGCGCAGGCACCTGAGCCGCGAGCGCTGAGTGCAGGACGTCAGAAGCCTGCTGGCGGTGCCGCTTCCGACAAGAAACCTCGTCGCGACTAATTGCAGCACACTTAAGTTGTTGAGCGGACTCGAAACAAAGTAAGGGAGCAACTAGCCATGAGTTGGTTCCTCCGCGCACAGGTTTCCCATACAAAGCACGATCGTTCGAGGAAGATAACTTAAAAATTTAAAAACTGATTGCTCAAACTTTGGCAACTTAGCTTTTCTGTCGTCTGCTTCCCGGCAAGGCAAAACTTCCTCGAGCGACGCTTGGTCCATACCATTATCTTCTCCTTTCTCCCCGGCAAACTTGTGTGCGAGGGAACTTTCCTTTTTGAGAAAAAAGAAAGAAGAGAAAATAAAGATATGGAGCCTTATGGCTCGTTATTGCTTACCGGGGGTAGGTGCTGCACAAAGTGTCAGATAATGCATGCAAATATAAAGTAAAAAGCATGAAATTGACAAGATGTGCGGAGCACATGAGCTTTACTTATGCACGGGGTCTGCGCCCGGCTTTGTACAAAGGATTACATGCAACATCGGCAAGACTTGTATAAAGGGTGGTTGCCAGAACGGGTTCCGGCAACCGCGCCCTACGGGTAAAACTTACGAAGATGCTCAATGTTCCAGGAGTTGCTCACCGGAATGCCATCTTCGGTCTCAAGGCAGACAGCACCAGGCCTAGTGACTCGTTTCACCCGGTAAGGGCCTTCCCACTTTGGCGTCAACTTGTTGGAATTCTTGGCGGACTGAACGCGCCGACGAACAAGGTCGCCTTCCTCGAAACTTCTGGCATTAACTTTGCGGCTATGGTAGCGGCACAAAGCTTGCTGGTATCGAGCACCTCATACAGCAGCCTGAAGACGATCTTCCTCAAGGAGCAGCGCGTCATCTTGTCGTAGCTGCTCTTGCTCAAGCTCATCATAAGCGAGCACTCGAGGTGACCCGTATACGAGTTCCGTGGGGAGAACTGCCTCTGCTCCATAGACTAGAGCGAAAGGTGTTTGGCCAGTGGCTCGATTTGGCGGCGTCCTGATCGACCAAAGAACCACCGGCAGCTCCTCGATCCAGTTTCTTCCGCACTTGTGCAGCCTGTCGAAAGTCCTGGTCTTGAGCCCGCGCAGCACTTCAGCATTTGCCCTCTCCGCTTGACCGTTGCTTCTCGGATGAGCAACGGAAGCGAAGCAGACCTTGGCGCCAAGATCTTGGACGTACTGCATGAAGGTGCGGCTCGTGAATTGCGTGCCGTTGTCGGTGATGATCCTGTTAGGGATTCCGAAACGACAAACAATCGACCTGAAGAACTTGACTGCTGACTGTGCTGTCACCTTCCTCACTGGTTCAACTTCCAGCCACTTTGTGAACTTGTCGATTGCTACGTACAAGTACTCAAAGCCCCCGACAGCTCGGGGAAATGGGCCGAGGATGTCGAGCCCCCAGATCGAAAATGGCCAGGATAAAGGGATCGTCTGGAGAGCTTGAGCTGGCTGGTGTATCTGCTTTGAATGGAACTGGCACGCTTCACACTTGGTTACTTGTGCAGTTGCATCCTGTAGGGCTGTCGGCCAAAAGAAACCTTGCCGGAATGCTTTGCCGGCAAGTGCTCTTGAGCCAATGTGGTGACCACATATGCCTCCATGTATCTCTGCCAACAACTTTTGTCCTTCTTCCCGTTGAATACACTTCAATTTCACACTGTTGAGTCTTCTTCTGTACATTGTGTTGTCAACAAACTGGTACATACTTGACTGCCGGGCTACTCTTTTCGCTTCTTCTTGCTCTTCGGGAAGTTCTCCTGTCTGAAGGAAACAGACAATCTGCTGTGCCCATGTTGGAGCTTGTGGCTCGACAACAAGGACTAAAGGCACATCTGCTGCTGCAGGAACACCCGCTTCAACGGCGAGAACCTGCGGCTCAGCCGGAGCTTGATGTTCCCCGGCAAGCTTGCCGGAGCAAAACTTGTCGGGAGTGTCTGCTTCAACGGAACAAACCCTAGGGCTTGTCGGAGCAGACTGCTCCTCAGCATCTTTGGTGTTGATCTTGGGGACCTTCTTGGCGGCGGCTTCGGGGAGTTCTGCCGGAAAGTAGTCACCTGAAATCAACTTCCTCTTCTTGCTCTGTCCAGTTGATGGCGTTACAGACGGTTGAGTCAGCTTGAGCACAAAGATACCTAGTTCCACAGGTAACTTAAGTGCGGCGCACTTCGACAGGCCATCAGCAATGTCATTGAGCTCTCGGAACATGTTCCATCTGCAGGCCGTCAAAGTGCTCTTCTAGCTTTCTCACTTCATCGACATAAGCTTCCATCAATGGACTCTGGTAATTCTTGTTCACTTGGCGGACGACAAGCTGTGAGTCACCCCTGACAATGAGCTTCTTGATCCCAAGGTCTGCTGCGATCCTGAGACCGGCAAGCATTCCTTCATACTCTGCAGTATTGTTCATTGCTTGCTCCTTGGGAAAGTGCATCTGGACTACGTACTTGAGGTGCTCTCTGGTGGGTGCGACAAGTAGCACGCCAGCACCGGCGCCTTGCAGCGAGAAGGCACCATCAAAGTACATCAGCCACTCTTTGCTTGCTTCCTTGACGGGGATGCCCGTTTCTGGGATTTCTTTATCTGGTGTTGGCGTCCACTCTGCTATGAACTCTGCCAATGCTCTGCTTTGGATAGTTGAAGTGCTCTCAAACTTGCGGCCAAAGCTTGACAGTTCCAGTGCCCACTCGACAATCCTGGCTGTTGCTTCTGGATTTTGCAGTATCCTCTTCAGCGGAAAGCGAGTGACAACTGTGATCTCATGTGCTTAGAAGTAATGGCGCAGCTTTCTCGAGGCCATGAGAAGGCTGAAAAGCAATTTCTGCACGCCAGAGTACCTTGAGCTAGCCCCCTGCAGAAGGGAACTGACAAAGTAAACTGGTCGCTGCACCATTCTCTTCTGCATCTTCTCATGCTCCTGCGCAGATCCACCCTTGTCGGGACCAGAGCTTGCCGGCGAAGTCCCTTGCTTGTCGCTGGATGTACTTGCCGTGGTTGCTGGCTCATCATCCGCCTCCCTCTCCGCTACTAACGCAGCACTAACCACTTGATTGGTTGCCGCTATATACAACAGCAACTTCTCTTGTGGCTTAGGTGCGACAAGTATTGGAGTGGAGGACAGGTATCTCTTCAAGTCCTGCAGCGCAGCCTCCGCTTCCGGAGTCCATTGCATTGGTCCTGCCTTTTTCAATATTTTGAAAAATGGCAGAGCGCGCTCAGCAAACCTAGAGATAAACCTGCTGAGAGCAGCCACGCAACAGGCAAGTCTTCGTACATCCTTGACGCGCTTTGGTGCTTCAATCTGCTCGATGGCCTTGATCTTGTCGGGATTGGCTTCAATTCCCCGCTGAGACACGAAGAACCCGAGAAGCTTGCCGGAAGGGACTCCAAACACGCACTTTTCGGGGTTAATCTTGAGGTTGATCTTGCGCAGATTTGTAAATGTTTCGTCTAAATCTTGAATCAGAGTTTCCTTGTCCTTGCTCTTGACCACTATGTCATCCATGTAAGCTTCCACATTTCTGTGCATTTGCGGCTCAAAAGCATCATGGACTACTCTTGCAAATGTTGAACCAGCATTCTTCAAACCAAAAGGCATCCGTACAAAACAGTATGTGCCACATGGGGTGATGAATGCGGTCTTCTCCTCATCCTCTTCTGCCATGAAGATCTGATGGTATCCTGAGTATGCATCAAGAAACGAAAGCAAGTCACATCCGGCCGTGGAGTCAACAATCTGGTCAATGCGTGGCAAGGGAAATGGGTCTTTGGGACAAGCTTTATTAACATCGGTAAAGTCAATACAAAGCCTCCATTTCCCGTTTGCCTTGCGCACGACTACAGGATTGGCCAACCACGTAGGATGGAGCACTCCTCTGACAAGGCCTGCTGCTTCCAGTTTCTTGATTTCTTCTGCGATGAATTCTTGGCGCTCCACTGCCTGTTTCCTGACTTTCTGCTTGACGGGCCGCGCATGAGGACAGACAACAAGGTGGTGCTCAATTACTTTCCTGGGAACACCAGGGATGTCAGACGGTTGCCATGCAAACACGTCGACATTCGCCCGCAGGAAAGCAACGAGCGCGCTTTCCTATTTAGGGTCGAGAGTGGCACTGATGGTGAAGGTACCACCAGTGCCGTCCTCCTTGGCGGACACCCTCTTGGTCTCTGGTGGAGCCACCATTGTCTTCTTATTCTTGCTGGTGGAGCTCGATGGTGCGTCCTCGATGGTAGCGCAGCACTCCGAAGAGGTGCGCTTGCCGGAGTAGGCATCAGAGCTCTTGCCAGACTTGGTCTTCTTCTTTCCCCCGGGAGCTTCAACGGCAAGTAATCTGCGATCTGTTGTGGCTGCTGCTTCCCGGTAGATCTTGTCGGCGCAGATAAGGGCATCCTTCTTGTCGCCGGGGACAGAGATGACACTTATCGGGCCCGGCATCTTCAGTATGTTGTACGCATAGTGAGAGGCTGCCATGAACTTGGCGAGTGCTGGACGGCCGAGTATCCCATTGTAAGGTAATGGAAAGTCAGCAACGTCAAAAGTGACCCTCTCAGTCCTGAAGTTCAGCTCGCTGCCAAATGTTACCGGCAACGTGATCTTTCCCTTCGGCTTGCTCCTTCCCGGATTGATTCCTTGAAAAGTGTCGGTTTCTTCGAGCTCGCTGTCAGGGATCTGGAGTTTCTGGAGTACCGCGGAGGAGATCAGGTTCAAGCCGGCCCCGCCGTCTACTAGCATCTTAGTGACTTTGAGGTTGCGAATAGTTGGTGAAACCAACATCGGCAAGCACCCGACCGCAGTTATGCGATCAGGGTGGTCCTCAATATCAAAGATGATAGGCGTGCTGGACCATTTCAGATGCCTGCGTGACTCGACTGGTGGTTCTGCCGCATTGACTTCCCGCACCCATTGCTTGAGTTGGCGGTGTGAAGTATGCAGAGAAGCACCGCCGTCAACACACAGGACCTCTGTGGCTTTCTGAAACTCCTGCTCATCGGCCTCGTCATCATCCATATCTTCATCGTCGTCGTCATCTTCATCCTTGTCGCGGCCGCGGGGAGGTCTGTCTCCTTGCCGCTGCTTGGCCTTGCCGCGGCGTCCTCCTCGGCCGGGGCGTTTCTTGCCGGATCCTCCAGCACCTTCTCGGGCTTTCTCCTTGTCGCGCCGCTCGTATTCAGCCTTCTGCTGCTCGACAAGCTGCTCGACCTTCTTGCAGCTCTAGAGGTCATGGCTCTTAGTGCGGTGGATCTTGCAGTACTGCCTGTTGATGCTGTCCTGTTTGTCGGCGACCGCCACAGCCTGGTGGTTGGTGCCTGCGGCAACCTGCTTGTCGGAGCTACCATCTTTGGCTTCCTTGCCGGACTGCTCAACGACTAGCACCTCTTTGCCTTTCATTTTCCTGTTGTTCCACCGCCGGTTTTTCTTTGCCGGGGCAGCATCCTCACTGTCAGATCCTCCTGCTCCTGTATCCTCTCCGGGGAGTTTCCTCCCTTCCTCAGCACGCGCACACTTGTCGGCCAGGGCATATAGCTCACTGACGTCTCTGATTTTGCACATCGCCATCTCCTCCCGCATCCTGCGGTTTCGCACGTTCTGATGGAACGCGCTGATTACGGCGGTAGGGTGGACATCTGGGATGTTGTGCTGTACGCGGCTGAATCTTTGAATGTACTTGCGCAGAGGCTCTCCTTCCTTCTGGGCGAGCAGATGAAGGTCGCTTTCTTGGCCATGAGGCTTGTGGCCGCCTGTAAAGGCGCCGACAAACTGATGGCACAAGTCAGCCCAGGAGGATATGGAGTTGTCCGGCAAGTGCATGAGCCAGGATCTGACATTGGGCTTGAGCACTAACGGGAAGTAGTTGGCAACGATCTTGTCGTCCCGTCCCCCAGCAGCTTGCACCGCGATGGTGTAGATGCTGAGGAACTCCGATGGATGCGTCTTGCCGTCGTACTTCTCTGGCACATCTGGTCTGAAATTCTTCGTGCTGGGCCACTGGACTTGCCGCAGCCCAGGAGGATATGGAGTTGTACGGCAAGTCGCCTGGTTCCCCTGGCGCATGCATGTCGACAGAGGGCCCAGCGCGCTTGTCGGATTGATGTCGCGCTTCTCTTTGGCGCTCGATGCGAGTACAAGCGTCTTCTTGCTGTCATTCGTGAAGAACTTGGCGTTGATCGCGACGAACTCGTGGATCCGACGATGCAGTGGAGTCGCTGTCGAGGTGGATCCGGCGAGTCGGCGATCTTGGCCTTCGGGATGGAGAGTGCACGGTGGTTGCACCTCCATCGGCTTCGTCGCCACCGGCCCGTGCCTGGCGGTCTTGTCGCGGCAGCGATGTACTCGGCTGCTGCGGAGTGTCGCCGTTGGCGAAGCCGATGAGACTCTGGATAGTGGCCCTCCATTGGTCAATTTTGTCTTCCGTTGGAGGGTAATCCAGGAGCAGTTGAGCTCACGCCAAAGCTTCTGCTGGAGTTGTGGGTGGCAATGGTGAACGGTGCGAGGAGCGGGATATGCTCGGACTTCTAACTATGTTAGAAGGAGCAGTATTCCGTCCAGGCGACCGTGTCTCGCTCGTGCCAGCACGCAGACGTGCATGCTGGTCCTGAGCACCACGAGATCCACCAGCTTGATCTTGGTCCAACAAGCGTATGGTACTGCGAATAGCATGACGCTGTCGGTCCTGCGCCCCCTGAGATGGGCGTGGTGCATGTACGGACGCTCAAGTCTGCGCGGCCTTGTCCGTGGACTTGGCAGCACCGTGAACTTCCTCGTTGATGTCCATTCTTCCGCCGGCATCCACCCCACCACCCGCTTGCTCCGGTGGTGGTGGGACCGATGCGGACGGAACATCTGCCTCCGAAGCCTTCTTCTTCGGTGGCATGTTGATGAAGAGAATGAAGATCTAGCTCGTGTGAACGCCGGATCAGGTTCACACAACCTCGACGCCCCCTACCTGGCGCGCCAAAGATGTCGGGGAAACTGATCCACGAACACCTATGGGACCGGCGGACCGAGCCCCTTTCGGTTCGGCGGGGGGGCGGAGGTCACACGAAGAGCGGATCAAGGCGAAGCACATGAGCAGTTTACCCAGCTTCGGAGCTCTCCGGAGAGATAATACTCCTACTGCTGCTTGTCTGATTGTATTGTGTTTTTGCTCGAGAGAGAGAGAGAGCTAAGTGTTTCTCTGGCTTCCGAATGAGCCGAACCCCCTCTACGTTGCGCATGGGCCTCCTTTTATATGCTAAAGGGGTCACCGACAGGTGGCAACGTAGCCAAGGGTACAAACGTAAAAGGAGTTGCGGTTGGTACAACTGCTACGTACAGTGTATCCTACCTAACCCTGACGGCAGGGGACAAGGGCATTAAATGCCCGTCTGTGTCACCCGAACAGTGCAGAAAAGGACCGTTAGGGACACCACCGTTCGCCACGATGGCGATCTTGTCAGCGTCGCATGCCACCGCACACCGCTGGCTGCACAGCCTCTCGCCACGCGCGCCTGGGAAGGCCTCAGAGCGACACGTTGGTGGATGTGCTGGAGTGTAGGTGCAGGGTGGTTTACTTGCCGTGGCAAGCGCCTTGCCGCGGTTGTTGCCTTGTCGCGCCCAGAAGCTTGTCGCTCACCAGGCGTTGAGATGCCTTGGTTGGTCTTCCCGGCAAGCTCCTCTTGCCGGGGCCTTGTCGCCTTGCCGGGACGCGTGGCGTGTCGCGGCAAGTTCCTTGGAATGCCTTGGTTGGCCTTCCCGGCAAGCTCCTCTTGCCGGGGCCTTGTCTCCTTGGCTTGAATACTTTGTTCTTGAATGGCTCCAAGGGAACCGTGGAGGACCTTGGCGGTCGCCCGGCAAGCCTTGCCGCGGGGCGCTGCAACTGCCCGTGCGCAAGTTCGGGATACTAGGGTACCCCTATTCTAGTACACCGACACTTGGTTTATATAATGTACCATAGGCCTAGGATAATAAGAGCCCTAGCCGAATACGCCGGTGGGGAGGAGGCCCATTCTTGATCACCAAGTCTAGTATAATCTTCCTTGTGTATACTTCCGCTATCCGGACTGGCCCATGAGTAAATGGCCATGGGGGTCCTCGGCCCAATCCAACTAATCGGGAGACGACGTGGTGAGTACCCCGTAGTCCTGAACCGGTCTTCAAGTTGGGGACGCTCCTCGACTCTTCCGAACTGTTCTTCATCTTCGGCCATCAGTCTTGAAAACTGATTCAACAAATCTTCTTATCTTCGATCTTGAGGATCGCTGAAGTAAATCTAAAGAGTTTACACATCGGGTATCCGAGGATCCCCTTTAAGTTATCGGCCTTTATCAATGCCTGGTTATTTTTTACGCCACACCTCGGGTTTGAAGTTGTTCCTGGGCGGCAGTGTCCTCTTGCATCCGAGCTCCAACACCGGACTGTATCCGAGCTCCAACGCAGGACTGTATCCGAGCTCCAACGCTGGACTGTAACCGAGCTCCAACGCCGGACTGTATCCGAGGTGTTATAGATCACCTTGGCTCGAAGAAGTTTAAAGGAGGTTAGGTGAGCTTAATGCCGGAAATGCCCTCTATGGAGCCAGCCACTCGCGCCCAAGCTTTATGCCGGACTGCTTCCGAGGTGGTGCACCACCCCTGACTGCGGGCTGATTTTTTGATTGGTGCAATTTATTCTCTGCCAAGATATATAGCCAGTAGCCCTCAAGGTGTGTGTGTCGGTCTAAAACCCGAGATGCACCTGAAGGAAAACATGAAACCGCTGATCCTAGTAGCCCCCGAGACTCAGGTTGATGCACGAAATCGGCCTGAGGATCAACTCCTAGCTCGGAGCATACATAGGAATAGAAACGCAGTGTAATATATTAGAGATAATAGTGATCGGCGAACGGGCCCTTGAGAGAGGATCTTGAGAAGTTGCCATAATATACCAGCTTGATGCCAGAAAGGTCCATATGGTACCTATTGTTGTCCGAAGACACGTTTGGCATAGTTCGGTCAAGCCGAACACTAAGCACTTTGAATTTTCTGCATTGAATAGGCAATGTAGTAGCCCCCGAGACACTGGTCAGGTGGCAACACCAGATCAGGGAATCGATGTGCCCCTTTAATATTTGTAAATAATAAGCCCAAAGGCCAGTAGCCCCCGAGCCTTAATGCAGGCACGAGTGGCTGGATTAAGGATCGATATCCATAGTATAATCACAAATTATGTGTAATGACTCTATGTATCCAAGTACTTTACATCAGTAATGCTCGGATCTGCATTGTACAAAACTTTGTTGACCGACCATCGGCTTCAACCTCTTCGACCAGTAGTTGAGGAGTGTTTTCCTACTTTATGAAGCCGTTATAAGGGCAAAGATTTATGGAAAACAAGGCAATCCGGCCATACAGTTTTATAAACAAAGGTATACGGAGCGATATGTTATATTATGTAATGTAAGAAACATCTTCCAAGGAAAATAGTCCCGCTATCGGTTCCTTTCTTTGGGTCGTCATGCTCATGATCATGAAACCTCACCTCCGGTCAATGTGGGAGGAAAATATTGAGGATTTAGTTCGGGGAAAGTTCCCGAACTCTATGTTATTAATGAACCAAAATTTTCACTTCCGTCGTTTCCGACCAATGTGATCCTTTAGGATTGCTAGCTTTCAGCTTCACCCAGTCTGAGGTACTTACGCGGATGACCCGGTAGTAAAAATCACAGAGGTGCTCCCTTTACCACCTAGCCGAACAATCGGGAACGTAGGGGTAAGCACAGGAGCCAGGCAACCCAGCTGGGCCAAAATCTTAAGTCAATTTGATGCATATTTATGGCTTTGTAACGATGATTACAGAAGGCGGCGCTTGTATATTAAATGCAAATGCCGATGATATGTTTATTTTGACTCCGTTGCGACCGCTTATCAGTTCAAAGTGGCCCATCATCGGCTTCTACCCCTTTGTAGATACTACGCAGGGTGTTTCCGCAATAACAAGACAACCCTTAGTCGACGTCTCGGTGCCCGAAGGCGGTTGTTTTAGCGGGAACGAGGCAATCAAATATGCGGGATTTATAACTTTCACTTAGTCATAGGAGCTTTAAACTGGGGAGGCTAGCTATGAGCCCCCGGTTAGTGTTCGGCGACAGCCGAGGTCAAGCCGTAAACACTTCGGCCAATGCTATGAATGGCCCGTCATTTATCATAGTCATTGGATCGCTGACCAGTTTACGCTTATTGTCACAGTCAATTTTTGACTTTCTCCACTAAGGTGCTTAACCATGCGAGCTGGAAGCACAATCGCAATGGTTCTCCCTTTGCACACCTAGCCGAACAAAGCGGAACGTAGGAAGCAAACACAGGAGCCAGGCAACCCAACTATTGACCGAAGACACAATTTGAAACCGATGCATATATAGAAATATCCGAGAATATTTTTGCCGAATCCCTAAAGGTGTCCGGCGTTGCACTACGAGACTTGTGCTGGAAACACACAAATAGTCTAAAAGTGCCATAAGCTTTGGAAAACCAAAAAACGTCAGTAAAAACTTGACATCCGAACAAGATCAAGTGTTCGGTGCCAATCCGAAAATTGGAAAAAATTGTGCTTCTGTCGTGCTTTAACATGACGCATCCAATCTGAAGACTTCAGGCGGGCCAGCCCTTTGCAACGACCAAGAAGGAAACACATTTACTATAAAACAGCTCATATAAATTTTAAGAGACCCCAAGTGACTTAGGTAAAAGAATTTTATGTATGATGATTGTATGTACCGAAGTACTTATATCACATCTGTGTTCACCCGAACTTTGAACGCGTCTTAACCGACCATCAGCTTCTCCCTCTTTGGTTAAGGACCGAAAAGTGCTATGTACTCCACCTGTCGAGAATATCAATGGTGTTTCCGATAACCAGGCAATCAGGCCATAAGGCTGTAATAGACAAAGCGCGCTCAGGGAACTTATGCTATATTACTAACAAAGTGTAAGAAGCATCTTCGAAGAAAATAGTACCTCCACCAATACCTTTCTTCGGTTGCTCATTTTTACTATGAGACTTGTGCAATATATTTTTTGTACTCATGAGTTCCATTGTGTGCTGACCATGATTGAAAACAATAAGAGCGCTAGCTTTCGGCTTCACCCAGTCTGAGGTTCGAGCTTGGATGAACCGGTCGTGGCAATCACAGAGGTGCTCCCTTTACTCCCTAGCTGAACAATCGGGAACGTAGGGGTAAGCACAGGAGCCAGGCAACCCAGCTTGCAGAACACTTAGGTCAATATGGTGCATATTGTGGCGTAATACACGAACAAGGAACGAAGCCGTACAAGTATAATCATATGCAAGAGGAAAGGCTTCATAAAGGAAGCCCCCAAGTAAACGGGGTATTTGAATTTGTGTGTCACAAACAAAGTTATGACAATGAATTTTTTCACAAACAACTTTTTGCCAAAAAAGGATAATGCTTGGTCGAACTGAACAAAATTTAAAACTAAAAGTTTTTGAGCATGAAAGCGACTTAGCTATTTAATGTGTTCGGCATTTATGACGCGGTCTGAGCTTGATGCGGGACAAGGTTCCATCCCCCAGGCTGGTCCCAAGGTGGCCGAGCAAAGAGTTCGGCACTCCGAGAAGATGAAGCCCCCAGTCCAGCCGCGGTAATGGAGCAGGTCGGCGCGCCAAGGCGACAACCCAATTGGGTTGACGGAGGCGACAACGCGGCTCAGTCTGAGTCGATTGGCTGCACAGATAAAATAGTGCAAACCAAAAGTAATGACAAATAAAGATAATAATGTATATTAAAAAAATTTCTTCTGCTTATTTAATACAAGTGAAGTAAATAATGAAAGAGATATGGCCTGAGTGTCGAGGTCAATGTCGATGCAGGGCATCAGCGTGATGCGGTAAGGGCGTGGCAAAGCCCGAATTCACAGGTCGGTCCGAGTTCCGGATACGGTGTTTGCCGAACTATGTACGAAAACTGTCTGAACCAGTACGCGACCGTTGTTAATGCGGCCACCATTTGATAGACCTGTGTATAGATGATGGAACAAAGTAGAGTAATAATTCCTTGAAAAAAATAACCCAAACAAGCAAAAATTGCTAGTATTAATAGCACCTGGTTTATTTGTTATAGCGGTCCGAAGAAAGGTTACTCCCAAAATTGGGACTCGATCCGCACACCCATTGCCTGATGGGTGATGAAGCGATGGCATGGCGATGCTGGCAAAGGTTGGCTCGCTGCGGCGAAGCCCGTGGTCCAGCTAATGTGATGAAGCTGGTCGGCTGGTGACGCCGAAGTCTTCGAAGTAAGTTGATGAAGAGATGGCGAAGCCCTCGGTCTAGTCGAGGTGATGGAGCAGGTTGATAAGGAGAGGTTGCAACTGCCATGTTAGCCGAGGTGTTGAAGCAGTTTGGCGTGATGGACATCGGCTTGAAGAAGCAACAGTGCGGCCATGCTGACGTAGGTCGTAAATTGTGACGCGGTTAATGCCGGCTTGATGAAGTGACCATGCGGCGATGCCGGTGTGCCCGCTCCGTGTAATCCGTGGGGCGGCGATGTTGGTGATAATTTATCCTTCGCGATGCCGCAACCTTGTTCGGCTGGCCGATATGATGATCCGAAGAAGTTGAGCTCGGCTCAACAAAGCGACGATGTGTCTACCGCAGGTCGGCCGCCGTGGAGTGATGTTGTCGGGCTGGTTTGACATTGGCACGATGGTGAGGATTATATTGGAAAAATACTTATAATATTAGTGGGATGTGTTTGAGAATAAAAACAATACCCCATACAAAAACTTCCTTCAAAAAGGATGTTCGAAATCTCGTTCATAAAGAAGATGAACTCGGGTCAGATTCGTTCTCGCGCAGAAAACATATCCGAAAAGTGACGCACTAATCGGAAGGTTCCCGGAGTTTGGACGGTTGGATCGAGCTATATTTTTGACAGATGGTAGATATAGGAATTCTGCAGCCGGTCAATGGTTGGATCTTCCAAAGGGTGTCCAAGCTAGATGCTAGACACCACGCTCCAAACTCATCCGGATTCTCATCCAGATTCAACACGGCTCTGGTATATCGGAGATTGCCAGAGATTCCTCCATCGGAACTCGATAAAATTTTGCAGTGTTGTTGTAGACTCAATTCCGCACAATTCCACTGAAGCAATCGTTTAAGTGACACTTGAGGAGGCGGTGGCGGCGGATACAAGTTCGCTGTCCGGAAAAACAGCTGGGTCGCCCGAGGGCAATGTTGATGTTGAACCCTCGAGCTCCATGGATGATTCCTCCATGATCTTGATGGAGATCGGAGTTGATGTTGATGAAGGCCCTCATCCGAACATGACGATCGGAGGTAGGGTGCAGTCCTCGGTCAAGCCAAGGTGACCAGTCGAGCTGGTGACGAAGAAGCCGACATCGCAGTTGATCTGCAGTCGAGCCATTGGCCCTTTTTGCCGATCACACAACAGAACTCTCAATGAAAGGACCAATGTCGGTGTCAAAACCGGCAGATCTCAGGTAGGGGGTCCCAAGCTGTGCATCTTAGGATCGATATTGGTAACATGAACACGAGATTTTACCCAGCTTCGGGCTCTCTTGATGAGATAATACCCTACATGCTGCTTGATTGACTTTAATGAGTATAGGGGTTACAAGAGTTGATCTACCCCGAGATCATATGTTGTGGTCTAAACCCTAGAGGTATGATGAGTAATGTCATAATAATCTATTGGCTAGCCTGGCCTCGGTTTATATAATGTACCAGAGGCCTAAGATAACAAGAGCCCTAGCCGAATACGCTGGTGGGGAGGAGTCCTTGTCTTGATCACCAAGTCTTGTATAATCTTCCTTGTGTATACTTCGGCTATCCAGACTGGCCCATGAGTAAACGGCCATGGGGGTCCTTGGCCCAATCCAACTGATCGGGAGACGACATGGTGAGTACCCCGTAGTCCAGGACACCGTCACCCCTGATGAGTATCTTTACATGAGCCGTAATCTTAGAGCTATTAATCTTATCATAAGAGGATTGCCTAGAAATTTGCTTGTACGCTTGCCTAAAGTTGAATGTGCTTACACTATATGGAGATATCTTGAGGAACGCTTTCCAAACTACTCTTTGAAATTCTAGATAAGATGAAACCTAGTGATCCTAAATTTGATGATTGTCTATTTGAGCTTCGTGATCTCATGCGTGCCAAAGGAGATGTTGGAGTCATTAGTAGCATCATTTCTCAAGTCATTAGGATTCATGAAGATGCACATTGTCATGATCATAAATCTAATGAATCAATTTCTCTGGGTGATGATCAATCACAAGATGATGTTGAACATGGATATTATGATGAGGATGATGATAATGACTTTGATCTTGATGAGTCAATGAGACACTTTGGTCTTATGGCTAACCTTCATGGTTACATGACCAGAGAAAAGGAATGTGTTCTTGATAGTGGATGTACTGGTCACATGATCGGACACAAGGATATGTTTCAAGAGCTTGCTGAAAACAATGGTCCCCGGAAGTATGTCACTTTTGGTGATAACTCAAAGGGTAAGGTGGTTGGCCTTGGTAAGGTGGCCACCTTACATGCCAGCTCCATCCAAAATGTTATGCTCGTTGAATCTCTTGGCTACAATTTACTTTCCGTATCTAGACTAGCCGATTTCGGTTTCAATGTCCTATTTACTAAAGTAGATTGCAGTGTTTGGAAGAGATAATCATAATATGGTCTTTACCGGTATGCGTAGAGGTGATCTATACATTGTTGACTTCACTAAAAAGGCTCAACCTAGAACTTGCTTAATTGCCAAATCTTTTAAGGGTTGGTTGTGGCATAGAAGGTTAGGTCACGTGGGCATGCGAAATCTTGATAAGCTTATTAAAGGTGATCATACACTTGGTGTTAAAGATGTTGTATTTGACAAGGATAGACTTTGTAGTGCTTGTCAAGCAGGAAAACAAGTTGGAGGAAGTCATCCCATGAAGAACATTATGACTGAGGGAGTCCTAGATTAGGGGTATCCGGAGAGTCGGACTATATACATATTCCAGACTATTGAAGCGTCAAGATACAAGACTCAAGACTTCAGCCCGTTTCCGGATGGGAATCTCCTTTGCGTGGAAGACAAGTTTGGCGATCCGGACATTATGTTTCCTTCCTTGTAATCGACTCCATGTAAACCCTAGCTCTCCGGTGTCTATATAAACCAGAGAGGATGGTCCTTAGAAGGCCGATCACAATTACAATCATACCATCATAGGCTAGCTCTTAGGGTTTAGCCTCTACGATCTCGTGGTAGATCTACTCTTGTACTACTCATATCTTCAATATTAATCAAGCATGAAGTAGGGTTTTACCTCCATTGAGAGGGCCTGAACCTGGGTAAACATTCTGTCCCTTGCTTCCTATTACCATCAGCCTAAGACGCATAGATCAGGACCCCCTACCCGAGATCCACCGGTTTTGACACCGACATTGGTGCTTTCATTGAGAGTTCCTCTGTGTCATCACTGCAAAGGCTCGATGGCTCATCTCGTTGTCAAGGACGACATCACCTCTGGGGGAGCGCTGGCTGTAGGCCAAACTCTCCGGCTTGGCGGCTTCATTATGACCGCCCCATCGGCTGTTGCACCGATGATGGCCTCTCGGGTCATCACGCATAACCTTCGCATCGATTCAGAGCTTGCTGAAAAGATGGATCCGATTGAGTTCTCCTCCCTTAATGAGCTCTTGGATCGCATCGCCGCTTTGGGATTCGCTACGGACTATGACCGGATTGGGCTTAAACCCGACCAAAGGGACATTAGATCCCCGCCGCCACCCATGAGATAGCGGTAGTGGAGGAACCACACGTGGGTTGCCCCTCAACTTTGAGGACGAATTATGTCCGGATCACCAAACTCAGTAAGCCGAACACCCACCCAAAGGAAGACATGGCCCAGGTCCCGGACTTAGAATCGGGTGTTGGGCCGAAGGGATTAGGTAATACTCCAAATCCTGAACTGTCTGGCTTGGAACTTCCCGTGCCCCGGGGCGTCAGATCGGATCAGGATCTGGATTCAGGCAACGACGCTCGCTCTGACTTAAACCATCTCTCCCGTATCAGGCAGGAGCCCTAGGAGATGGTACACCGTTACTGGGCCAGATTCCTCCTTGCTCTTAACAAGGTCAAGGACTACCACAAGGAGGACGTAGTCTCTCTTTTCTGCAGAAACTGCACGAACAAAGGACTCCTTAATGCTATAAGTTGTCGTGACATAGTACACTTTACGTACATGGCAACCATAGTACAGAAGGACTGTGCGATGGAAAGCGCTTGGAAGACCCAAATAGAATTTTGGGATAGTACGGCCCTCACCAGAACCTTTGTCCGAACTAAACGGCCGAACTCTCGTAAGTCGACCGATTCAATTCCCAAGAAACCAAAACCCGCCCCAGGGCGTGGAACCGTACTGGAAGGATGGCTCAATGGGCCATCTAACCTCCACAGTACGCCGGACGCAATACCAACCCATAACCTTAGGGCACGTAGGATACTCCGGCAGGTAGCAAAAAGTGGCGAGGATCTCCTCGAGTGCCACAAAGCAGAACAACATCCCGCCAAGGAACACAATACGCTACTAACGGTCTTCGAGACCTTTGCCTCAAACAATAGGCGTAAGCGAGCTCAGCGAAGCTCCGCTGAAATCTGCCATGTGGCAAAAATAAATCCGTGGAATGACACTGCTATAACTTTCAATTCAAGTGACGAACCCCAATTCTAGTCCATCCGGGCACCAGCCGCTCTGGTCCTTAGCCCAATAGTGGACGGCTTTCAACTCACTAAAGTACTCATGGACGGCGGAAGCGGATTAAACTTAATCTACGAAGAAACACTCAAGAAGATGGAAATTGACAAAAGCCGCATTGAACAAAGCGGCACAACCTTCAGGGGAATTATCCCTAGTCGGGAAGCACGATGCACAGGGAAAATCACACTCGATGTGGTATTCGGCACCCCGGAAAATTACAGGTCCGAAGAAATCACGTTCCAAGTAGCCCCCATTATAGTGCTTCCAAGTGGCTCCCTTCAGTAGCGGATACCACGCCCTTCTAGGGTGAGACGCGTTTGCAAGCTTTCAAGTTATACCCCATTACGGGTAAATGAAGCTTAAAATGCCCGGACCCAATGGAATTATCACTCTAGCTAGTGATCCGGACGTCGCACTCCGTGCCAAAAATAAAACCGCAGCACTAGCCTTGGAAGCACTATCCGAAGCCCTAGCGGCATAAGAATTAACAACACTGCACGCCACCGTGGACAGGATGACGTGATATTCGACAAGCGACCCAAGTCCACCTCATTCAAACCCTCATATGAGATAGTCAAATTCCAAGTCCACCCAACGGACCCCACGAAGACAGCTTCCATCGGGACACAATTGAACCCCGCTATGGATGCCACACTGCGCGACTTCTTATGCGAGAATTGGGATATCTTCGCCTGGCACCCATCGAACATGCCAGGCATCCCACGCGAATTAGCCGAACACAACCTTAACATACTGAAGGGATACAAACCTATTAAACAGACCCTAAGGCTATTTTCGGAGCCCAAACGACAAGCCATGGGGGAGGAGCTAGCCAAGCTACTTGAGGCTGGATTCATCAGAGATATCAAACATCCGGATTGGCTGGCGAACTTGGTAATGGTACCAAAGAAGGACAAATCCTGGCGCCTATGCGTCGACTTCAAAGACCTTAACAAGGCTTGCCCCAAGGATCCCTTTCCCCTCCCTCGCATAGATCAAATCATCGATGCCATAGTCGGGCACGACTCGCTGTGTTTCCTCGATGCATACTCTGGATACCATCAAATAAAGATGGCAGAGTCCGACCAAGCTGCAATAGCTTTCATAACGCCATATGGCCCTTTCTGCTTCAACACTATGCCTTTCGAGCTTAAGAATGCCAGAGCAACCTATCAACGCATGATTCAAACATGCCTGGAAAAGCAAATCGGCAAAACAGTGGAGGCATACGTGGACTACGTAGTCATAAAAACAAGACACGTCGAAACCCTAATAGATGACTTGAGGCTTATGTTCGACAACCTACGAACATACGACATCAAGCAGAATCCGGAGAAATGCGTTTTCAGCATCCCCTCCAGAAAACTGTTGGGCTTCATCATTTCCAATAGAGGAATTGAAGCTAATGCGGCAAAAATCCGAGCTCTATCGCAGTTGGCTATACCAACAGACCTCAAACACATCCAGAAACTAGCTGGATGCGTGGCTGCTTTGAGCCGCTTTATCTCCAGGTTAGGATAAAAGGCATTGCCTCTTTACCGCCTTCTTCGGTGCACCGAACACTTCGTGTGGACGGATGCAACCGCGGCCGGACTCGATGAAATAAAGACCTTATTAGCCAATAATCCAGTCCTAATAGCGCCAAATATCGACGAACCTATGCTGCTGTACATTGCTGCAACACATCAAGTTGTAAGCGCAGTACTCATCGTCGAAAGAGAGGTTGACGGATACAAATTCCCGCTACAGAAGTCGGTTTATTACATATCCATGGTCCTCACCCCATGCAAATCCCGATACCCACACTATCAAAAAATAGCATACACGGTCTTCATGGCATCCCAAAAGCTACGACACTACTTTCAGGAGTGTTCGATTAGCGTGGCCTCTGAAGTACCACTAAACGATATAATAAATAACCACGATGCCACGGGCCGGATCGCCAAATGGGACATTGAGCTCCTTCGGTTTGACATAATATACAAGCCTCGGCGGGCTATCAAGTTGCAAGTATTAGCTGACTTTGTCGCCGAATGGACGGAGGCCAAACTCCCTAAAGATACGGCGCATACTCCAACTGGATCATGCACTTCAACGGCTCTAAAATGCTGGCCGGGCTGGGAGCGGGTGTAGTCCTGACGTCTCCCACCAGAGACACGGTCCAATACGTCCTCCAAATATTATACACAGACTCCAACAATGCAGCCAAATATGAGGCTCTGTTGCACGGTCTTCGGATGGCAGTCTCTATGGGCATTCAACGCCTAGAAGTGCGCGGAGATTCAAACCTCGCAATATCACAAATAAACGGAGACTTTGATGCCAAGGATCCGAAAATGGCAGCCTACCGTAATGCCGTCCTTAAAATGTCAGCTCGGTTCGAGGGGCTCGAATTCCACCATGTGGCTCGAGAAAACAATCAAGCGGCAGATGTCCTTGCCCGCATCGGTGCTAGACGCGACCCTGTCCCACCTAACATATTCCTGGAAAGGCTGTTCAAGCCATCCATGGTATGGGAAGGGGATTCCGACAATACCATCATGGATCTGAATACATCCCCATATTCCGAACTATCAAACATCATCGGAGGCTCCACCACCGAAATAACATCGTCAGCCCACGAAATAATGGCTGTTATTGCCCCGTGGACTGAGCCTTTCTTGGCCTACCTAAATAGGTAGGAGCTCCCCGAAGACCAAAATTAAGCACGCTGCATCGTTCGGCATTCTAAAGCTTACAAGGTCCATGAAGGGGAACTCTATAATAAAAGTACCACCGGAGTGCTCCAAAGGTGCATCTCTGAAGAGGAAGGGCGGCAGCTCTTGGCTGAATTCCATGCCGGACTGGGCGGGCACCACGCCGCGGCTCGAGCATTAGTCAGCAAGGCCTTCCGTACAGGTTTCTATTGGCCCACGGCCCGAGCAGACGCACATGACCTTGTCCAACACTGCGTCGGTTGCCAGCTCTTTGCCAATCAGAGTCATATGCCCCCTACCACTCTCCAAATAATCCCCATAACTTGGCCCTTCGCGGTCTGGGGGCTGGATATGGTTGGACCCCTTAAAGGGGGGAGCCACAAGAAAAAACATACTTATTGGTCATGGTAGATAAGTTCACCAAATGGATAGAAGCCAAACCAGTGAAAACGACCGAATCCGGACCAGTGATAGACTTTATATCTGGGGTCGTACACCGATACGGTGTCCCCCACAGCATCATCACTGATAATGGCTCAAATTTCACGACCGATGAGGTGAAGTCTTGGTGCAACAAAATGGGCATTAGGTCGACTATGCTTCCGTCTACCATCCTCAAACAAATGGCCAGGTCGAACGGGCAAACGTTCTCATCATGAGCGGCATCAAACCCAGACTAGTGCGATCCTTGACAGAGTCGGATACTCATTGGGTCGAGGAGCTCGACTCCGTACTCTGGGGGCTGCGGACCACGCCAAATTGCACCACCGGGTATACACCATTTTTCATGGTGTATGGTGCGGAAGTAGTATTACCTTGCGACATAATACATGATTCGCCACACGTACGCATGTACGAAGAGAAGGAGGCCGAGTTAGATTAGCAGGATAATTTGGATGCCCTGGAGGAGGAGCGCGATGTCGCTAAGGCCCGTTCCGCATTCTATCAGCAACAGGCTCGACGATACCAAAGCAGAGAAGTGCGGGCCAAAACTTATAATATTGGCGAACTCGTTCTACGCTTACCGGAGAAGAATAAGGACAAGCTCAAACGCAAGTGGGAAGGCCCCTTCATCATCGATAAAGTTCTCACTGAAGGAGCGTACCGCTTACGTAATGCGTCTGATAACAGACTCGAGCCGAACCCATGGAACGCGGCCAGACTCTGGAGATTCTACGCCTAGCGCCGAACTCAGTGTTTGTCTCCTTAACCCTCCTTTTTTCAATTATGCTCCCCCCTTTTTTCGTTTCTTGATCTTTTTCTTTTCACACGAAGTATTTAATACAGTGCGGATTCTCGGATTATTCCGGCCGCACTTTGTGTGCAAGCAATACCTGGGGGCTTCCTATACGGAAGCTAAACATAACTTACTCTAAAGGGCTTTTTACCCATCATACATGAATTTTCCATGTGTGTCTTTTATTCACCATTATATGCATCGATATGACTTAAGACGTGGCCAAGCTGGGTTGCCTGGCTCCTGTGTTTATGCCCTACGTTCCCGTTAATTCGGCTAGGGCATAAGGGGAGCACCTCTGCGATTGTTACCGCCGGTTGAGCCGGATGTGTACCTCAGACTGGGTGAAGCCGAAAGCTAGTTTCCTTAAGAGAATATTCGGTCGGTGAACAAAAGATGTCTTCATTTATTATAACATTAATTCCCAGAAGTTTTGTCTCCTGCGCTTTGGTTCGCAGCCTGGACATCTGCCTTGACACATGCTTACCTAGGGAAAGGAACCCTTAACGGAACTATTCTCCCTGGAAGATGTTTCTTACTATCCATGTAATATAACATAACTAGTTGGGTACTTGTCTGTTCAAGCACTTATGACCCCTACGCCTGGTCTCCACGCATACTCCGGTTTTGTATAACCGAGCGGGTATTCGGACACACCCCGAACTTTAGGATCCGGGGGCTGAAGCGAAAAGGTCCGCCATGACAAATGATTTTAATCCGGCTAGGGGCTACTTATGTCCATCGAATTACACAGTCACTTGGGCTGATTATATTCATCCTCTATACCATCCAACAGGCTATCTAGCTTACAATCCCGTTGAGAATACTTTGCGGCTAATGCCACCTGGTCATATACCAGACTCACGAGAATTTCTTGCCCATCTGGCCCGGCCGGTCCAACTTCGGCCATATGGTTCGGGTCCAGCTTGGTGTAGCGTGTCTTCACCATAGCCGATGCTTCTCTTGCACCTTGCCGGCAGGCTGATATCTTCCACAAACGGAAGCGCCGCTGTGCTCCTTGAAGCATGTCCACAAGCCCCCCCATGCCATTTGGCGGGGAGCTTGATGGCCACAGAGACTGCGCAATGCCCTGCATCACCTGCCGAGCTCGCTCGTGTAGTTGTGAGAGGTCCTGCAGTAAGTCACCTGCAGATGCAGGCATCTCCTCCTCAGGGCGACCCGTTAGCATTCCTACAAACACAACTTTTTCAATATACTTCCTTGCCAAACTATGCTATAGTTCATCTAGGCACTTACCATAAATGCCGCGGCGAAGCCTTTTGTTCTCCTTTATGGAGTCCGCCAGCTGCGCACGGACGTCTTTCAATTCCACGTCTAGCCGAACATTGGCATCTTGGAGAGCATTCTTCTCTTGCTTAACTTGTGTAAGAATGCGCTCGCCGGCCTTTAGTTGCCTCTCAAGATGCAACTCGTCATCCCTCTCGCCCTCCGGATTTACTCCGGGGTTGTCTATAGAACTTTATGTTAAATTTGTCATATCAGCCAGTTGCTAACTGGTGCATTTTCATATAATTGAGATAAATGTTACCATATGAGGCCTTCTGGGATTCCTCTAGCTTGGCAACTATGGCCCTCAGTTGGGTCTTGCACTCCTCTAGCTCCCGAGACAATTGCTCATTCTTACCTACAAGAACCTGCATATAAATTGATACTTAAAACTGTTGTTTCAACCATTTCAAGTCTCAGGGGCTACTACTATACATGTTCATCAAACTTTCTTACCTGTATATCTTCGGTATACTGGACTGTCGCCCGGGCGAGTACGCTTTGAGAAGCTCGGATGTATGCGTCTCCCGAATTGAAAGCATTAAATGCCTCTTCGGAAAAGATGTTGTTGCGAAGCACAGCCCATCGACGCCGGTGATGCATGGCGCTCTCTACTTCTGATTTTGTGGCAGAGAGCATATCTACATCCTTTGTCGGAGGACTATGCGGCGTCGGCCCCATGTCCGCCTGCTCTCTCGAAGTTGGTCCTGGAGCCCGACTGGTGGAGGCGTGGTTGGCGGGATCCCCAGATATAGTCCGGATGCTCCTCTTCCTGCCATGATGTAAAGGGCGCTGTTATACTGCAAAATAAGCAATAATTACATGATAGGTTGTTTTCTTACCTCTATAGCGGCGTGTTGGCTCTAACCGCCTCCCTCTTGAGCCTACCCAATCCGGACGCCTGTGGCTGACGGGTCCCTAGGGGCTCGGTCGTGTGCTCCGAACGTCGCTTTTGCAAAAAACACGACGCTTCAGGGATAAGGTGTGGCATCAGGAAAGAGTCCTCTTCGGAGGATCGAGTCTTCGGCTTGGCTTACGCGCGACGAGGGTAGCAGTTCGAGATAATCAGCGGTAATGGCCACTGAGGCGCTGTCACGGCTCGCCCGATAAAATATCCCGTCGACAAGCTCCACGGCCGCATCTGGGTCTTCTTCGAGTCCTGGATCCAGGGCCCTTTCGGGGTCCTCTAGCTGTGGGGAAGGGCTGGAGATTCCTTCTACGGCCCTCCTCAGCTCCTGCTCGGAAATATCGATGCATGTAACTTTAGCAAAGAACGGCACAATAAGTGAAGCGAGAAAATAAATGACGACTTACCCAGTTTGGGGGATTATACATGGAGAATCCGTCCCGCGGTTTGATATGGAGGAAGTCCTCCTCTTCTCCTTTGTATAAGTCGGACAGTATCCTTGCCAGAGCGGTGGGGGAGTCCGGACCCTTATGGCCACAACGGGTGGCATCGTCTGTCCCATTGTAATTCCACATGGGATTGCCCCGATATTGAAGCGGCTGCACTCCCTGCATTATGCATATTGCCATAACCTCGACTATCGCCAGTCCGGATTTGGCCAGTAACTTTATCTTGCTCATCAGGAAATGTACTTCCTTGGAATCCTCTTCTTGGGGGCCTCGAGGGCGCCACCTTAGACGTGCCCTCGGCGGGGTGTTACTGAACTTGGGGAGTCCTGTCCGGACTGGATCCAGAAGGGGAGCATCGTCAATATAAAACCGTTCTGAAGCCCAGTTATCTGGTGCCTTCTTGGGAGTGCCGAATAGGTATCCGGTCTCAGCGATATTCCATACTTCGGCCCCGCCCACTTGACATAGGGATTCTCCCTAGCTGCGGGGGACAAGGCAGAACAGCTTCTTCCACAATCCGAAATGAGCCTTGTAGCCTAGAAATTGCGCACAAAGGGCGACATACCCTGCTATATGTAGTATGGAGGCTGGGGTAAAGTTGTGCAACTGGAGGCCGTAGAACTCCAGAAGCCCACGAAGGAATGGATGAATAGGAAACCCGACGCCCCTTAACAGATGCGGAATTAGGCATATTCGCTCCTCTGGAGATGGATTGGGGGATCTCTCCGCCTGTTCTCCGCCTTTATAGGTGGCCACTCTGGCTCGAACAGGGACCATGAACGCCGGTGGGAGGAGCCCTTGGGTTTGTAACATTATCAAACGGCTATGAGAAACTGAACACTCTCCCTAGTCCCCCGGCTTGGGGCAAGGGGAGCGAGCAGAAGAGCTGCGACGACCGGCCATGTTGGAATGGTTTTTTCTGGGTACTCTGTTGGAGGCTCGCTCGAGGAGGGAGAGTGAGGTTTGGATCTGGGAATCCCCGTCTCTTCAAATAGACGGTTAGCCCGAAGGACTGAGGGTGGCAAATGCAAAAATGCCTCGACTCCTCGCATTCGCTCGACACGTGGAAATGGTCATTATTTAAACACTAAAGCCAAGGACTACAACATTGATGAGATGCTAGACACTATTCATCATGATGGGTACATTGGAGTTTTCGGAGGAGGAACCCGTCTTGCAATGCCGAAGTAAGACTGCACGCCAGACTAATCGTCATTGAAGCCTGGTTCAGGGGCTACTGAGGGAGTCCTGGATTAGGGGTATCCGGAGAGCCGGACTATATACATCGTCCGGACTATTGAAGCGTCAAGATACAAGACTCAAGACTTCGGCCCGTGTTCGGATGGGACTCTCCTTTGTGTGGACATTATGTTTGGCGATCCGGACATTATGTTTCCTTCCTTGTAACCGACTCCATGTAAATCCTAGCTCTCCGGTGTCTATATAAACCGGAGAGGATGGTCCTTAGAAGGCCGATCACAATTACAATCATACCATCATAGGCTAGCTCTTAGGGTTTAGCCTCTACGATCTCGTGGTAGATCTACTCTTGTACTACTCATATCTTCAATATTAATCAAGCAGGAAGTAGGGTTTTACCTCCATCGAGAGGGCCCGAACCTGGGTAAACATTGTGTACCTTGCTTCCTGTTACCATTAGCCTAAGACGCACAGATCGGTACCCCCTACCCGAGATCCGCCGGTTTTGACACCGACAATGACCATGAGAGGACCGCTCGAGCTACTTCATATGGATCTTTTTGGTCCCAACGCCTACAAGTGTCTTGGTGGTAACTCGTTCGGATTGGTCATTGTTGATGATTTTTCCAGATTTACGTGGTTGTTCTTTCTTGATGATAAATCACAGGTCCAAAAGATCTTCAAGAACTTCACTAGGAAGGCCCCAAATTAATTTCAAGTGAAGATCAAGAAGGTTCGGAGTGACAACGAAATGGAGTTCAAGAACGCCAATGTGGATACCTTTCTTGATGAAGAAGGGATTTCACATGAGGTGTCAGCTACATACACACCTCAACAAAATGGAGTTGTTGAGAGAAAGAACCGGATACTCATTGAGATGGCAAGAACGATGCTTTATGAATACAAGACACCAAGACATTTTTGGGCAGAAGCGGTTGATACAGCTTGTCATGCAACAAATCATCTATATCTTCACAAGCTCGTTGGCAAGACGACATACGAGCTTCTCATCGTTAACAAACCCCAAGTTGGATACTTTCGAGTATTTGGCTCAAAATGTTACATTCTTGATAAGCATCATCGTTCGAAATTTGCCCCTAAGTCTCATGAAGGTTTTCTACTCGGTTATAGCTCAAACTCTCACACTTACCATGTCTACAACAATTTCACCCGAAAGGTTGAAGAGATGGTGAAGTTTGATGAATCTAACGGCTCGCAAGTAGAGCAATTGCCAATTGATGTAGGAGACAAAGATCCCTCAGAAGCAATTAAAGACTTGTCTATTGGCAAGATTTGCCCAACGGTGGTGAAGGAGAGTACCTCGTCTGTTCAAGTGGAAGCCTCAAGTTCACACCAAGGTGAACCACAAGTTGACTTGGAGGAATCCACAAGTGGAACACATCAAGATGAAGGAAGAAAGGATGTACAAAAAGACGAACCTCATCGACCTCCCTCTCCACCTCCACAAGAGAACAACAACGCCAACGATAATGAAGAAAGGCGAGAGGAAGAACAAGACAACAAAGAGGATGTTCCACCCAGACCAAACAAAAGCTCTCACGAGTTCTAGAAAGAGTCTCAAGAGAGCATCCCGTCGAACAAATCTTCGGTGATATTCAAACCGGGAGAATTACTCGCTCAAAAACTCGTTTGCCTAACTTTTGTGAACACTATTCACTCATTTCTAGTATTGAACCTATGAAGGTTGAAGAAGCTCTTGATGATCCAGATTGGGTGAACGCTATGCATGAAGAGCTGATACGTCTTTTTTTTCATCATGCTTTTATATCCATATTTATCGCATTATGGGATGTTATTACACGTTATATCACAATATTTATGCCTTTTCTCTCTTATTTTATAATGTTTACATGAAGAGGGAGAATGCTAGCAGCTGAAATCCTGGAGTGGAAAAGGAGCAAATATTAGAGACCTATTCCGCACAACTCAAAAAGTCCCAAAACTTCACAGAGATCAGTTTTGGAATATATATAAAATATTGGGTGAAGAAAGCACCAGAGGTGGGCCACCAGTCAGCCACGAGGGTGGAGGGCGCGCCCTACACCCTGGGCGCGCCCCTACCTCGTGGGCCCCCTGGCAGGCCCCGACGCCCATCTTCTGCTATATGGTGTCTTTTTCCCTGGAAAAAAAAATAAGAGATAAGCTTTCGGGACGAAGCGCCACCGTCTTGAGGCGGAACCTGGGCATGACCAATCTAGGGCTCCAGTGGAGCTGTTCTGCCGGGGAAACATCCCTCCGGGAGGGGGAAATCATCATCATAGTCATCACCATCGATCCTCTCATCGAGAGGGGGTCAATCTCCATCAACATCTTCACCAGCAGCATCTCCTCTCAAACCCTAGTTCATCTCTTGTATCCGATCTTTGTCTCAAAACCTCAGATTGGTACCTGTGGGTTGCTAGAAGTGTTGATTACTCCTTTTAGTTGTTGCTAGTTGGTTTATTCGGTGGAAGATCATATGTTCATATCCTTAATGATTATTAATACTCCTCTGATTATGAACATGAATATGCTTTGTGAGTAGTTACGTTTGTTCCTAAGGACATGGGAGAAGTCTTGTTATAAGTAATCACGTGAATTTGGTATTCGTTCGATATTTTGATGAGATGTATGTTATCTCTCCTGTAGTGGTGTTATGTGAACGTCGAATACATGACACTTCACCATGATTTGGGCCTAGGGGAAGACATTGGGAAGTAATAAGTAGATGATGGGTTGCTAGAGTGACAGAAGCTTAAACCCTAGTTTATGCGTTGCTTTGTAAGGGGCTGAGTTGGATCCATATGTTTCATGCTATGGTTAGGTTTACCTTAATTTTTCTTTCGTAGTTGCGCATGCTTGCGAGAGGGGGTAATCATAAGTGGGAGGCACTTCCAAGAAAGGACATCACCCAAGCACTGGTCCACCCACATATCCAATTATCAAAGTAACGAACGCGAATCATATGAGCATGATGAAAACTAGCTTGACAGTAATTCCCATGTGTCCCCGGGAGCACTTTGCTTTATATAAGAGTTCGTCTAGGCTTTGACTTTGCTACAAAAAGGATTGGGCCACCTTGCTTCACCTTGTTTACTTTTGTTACTTGTTACCCGTTATGAATTACCTTATCACAAAAACTATCTGTTACTGATAATTTCAGTGCTTGCAGAGATTACCTTTCTGAAACTTCTTGTCATTTCCTTCTGCTCTTCGTTGGGTTTGACACTCTTACTTATCGAAAGGACTATGATAGATCCCCTATACTTGTGGGTCATCAAGAGCTACATAATTTCAAGAGGAACCAAGTATGGACGTTGGTTGAAAAGCCCGATGAGAAGCACAATGTCATTGGAACCAAATGGGTGTTTCGGCATAAGCAAGACGAATATGGACATGTTGTATGCAACAAGGCTCGTCTCGTCGCTCAAGGCTACACTCAGGTCAAAGGTATGGACTACGGTGAGACATAAGCTCCCGTTGCTAGACTTGACTCCATACGCATCTTACTTGCTTATGCCAATCATCTTGACATTACTTTATATCAAATGGACATAAAAAGTGCTTTTCTAAATGGTGAAATTGAGGAGGAATTTTATGGTAACCAAACTCCTGGCTTTGTTAATCCTAAGAAACCTAATCATGTTTACAAACTTCACAAAGCTCTTTATGGTCTTAAAGAGGCTCCTAGAGCATGGTATAAATGCTTGACTGAGTTTCTTATTGAAAAAGGCTTTGAAATTGGGAAAATTGATTCTACACTTTTTTACTAAAAGGGTTAATGGTGAATTATTTGTATGCCAAATTTATGTTGATGATATCATATTTGGTTAAACTAACCCTCATTTTAGTGAAAAGTTTGGAAGGCTAATGTCGGAGAAGTTTGAGATGTCTATAATGAGTGAACTCAAATTCTTTCTTGGTTTGCAAATCAAGCAAACTAAGGAGGGTACCTTTGTTTCGCAAACAAAGTATACCAAGGACTTATTCTAGAAGTTCAACATGCAAGAAAGAAAAGGTATGAAAACACCCATGCCTACTAGTGGACATCTTGACTTGACTAAGGATGGCAAACCGGTTGACCAAAAGGTTTACCGCTCTATGATTGGTTCATTGTTATATCTATGTGCATCCCGTCCAGATATTATGCTAAGTGTGTGCATGTGTGCACGATATCAAGCGGCCCCTAAAGAATGTCATCTTAAGGCTGTGAAAGTGTAGTGAGATACTTAATTCATACAACAAACTTTGGCATTTGGTATCCTAAGAGGTCTTCTTTCGATCTTGTTGGATACTCTGACTCGGACTATGCCGGAGACAAGGTTGATAGAAAGTCCACTTTGGGTACTTATCAATTTATTGGTAGATCTCTTGTATCTTGGTCCTCCAAGAAACAAAACTCAGTATCCTTATCCACCGCTGAAGCAGAATACATTGCCGCCGGATCATGTTGTGCTCAGTTACTTTGGATGACTCAAACCCTTAAAGATTATGCGATACATATGAAACATGTTCCATTGCTTTGTGACAATGAAAGTGCTATTAAGATTACTCACAATCCCGTGCAACATTCTCAGACTAAGCATATTTAAGTTTGTCGTTTCATTCGAGATCATGTTGCTAAAGGGGACATCAATCTTAAGCATGTTCGTACCGATATGCAATTGGAAGATATATTTACCAAACCGCTTGATGAGAAAGTGTTTTGCCGTTTGAGAGGTGAATTGAACATCATTGATGCCTCAAATTTGGAGTAGGAACTCCATCTAGATGCATGCAAGAGATGAACCTTTCTATGACTAATCCTTAATATTTCTGTTAAGATGATGATCATATGTCTTGGATCTATACTTGTACCCTTGCATGTTATCTAACCTGTGTAGGTACTTGGATGAGCCCAAAATCAATGAGATTGCAAATAACTCACATATTAAGCAATCTCTACATCACCATGTCTCTACTATATGGTTGTGGAACACAAGGAAGGATGACCTTGAGGGAGTCCTGGATTAGGGGGTCCTCGGACAACCGGACTATATGCTTATGTCAGACTATCGGACTATGAAGATACAAGATTGAAGACTTCGTCCCGTGTCCGGGTGGGACTCTCCTTTGCGTGGAAGGCAAGCTTGGCAATTCGGATATGTAGATTCCCTTCTCTGTAACCAACTCTGTGTAACCCTAGCCCCCTCCGGTGTCTATATAAACCGGAGGGTTTAGTCCGTAGGACAATAACAATCATAATCATAGGCTAGCTTCTAGGGTTAGCCTCTACGATCTTGTGGTAGATCAACTCTTGTAATACTCATATCATCAAGATCAATCAAGCAGGAAGTAGGGTATTACCTCCATAGAGAGAGCCCAAACCTAGGTAAACATCGTGTCCCCCGCCTCCTGTTACCATTAGCCATAGACGCACAGTTCAGGACCCCCTATCCGAGATCCGCCGGTTTTGACACCGACATTGGTGCTCTCGTTGAGAGTTCTACTATGTCGTCACCATAAGGCTTGATGGCTCCTTCAATCATCTATAGCGATGCGGTCCAGCGTGAGGTTTTCCTCCCCGGACAGATCTTCGTATTCGGCGGCTTCGCACTACGGGCCAACTCGCTTGGCCATCTGGAGCAGATTGATAGCTATGCACCTAGCCATCATATCAGGTTTGGAAGCCTAAACTACACTACGGATATCCGAGGAGACTTGATCTTTGACGGATTCGAGCCCATAACTGGTCCACCCTGCATCCACGGTGAGCATGACCTAGATCTGCCATCGGGCGATGATCGGGAGATCGCACCCGAAGCTGCCCTGGCTTTAGAGCCGAAGCAGATCGTGCCATCCAAGGACGGGAGGATGGACCCCGCCACGAAAGCCACACACTCTACGGTGATAGAGCCGAACACAGACCTCACCTCCGATGAGGTTTGTGTCATCGGATCCTCAGACTCACCTCCGGCCATAGGCTCTGAACCGCGCGTATCCGTGCCCATCGGATCTGACTGGGCGCCGATCCTGGAGTTTAGCTCTACCGACATCTTTCAACACTCGCCCTTGGGTGACATGCTAAACTCATTAAAGTCTCTCTCCTTGTCAGGAGACTCTCGGCCGAACTATGTCCGGCTTAGGTGGGAAGCGGACGACGAAGGAATTCATTACCCACCCACCACCCACTTAACAGCCATTGTCAACGACTTAATTAACATGCTTGACTTCGACTCCGAAGACATCGACGATATGGACAACGACGCTGGAGACGAACAAGAACCACCGCCACAGGGCGCTGGACAACCACCTTATCATATGACATATATATGGGGGACACACCCAAAGAAAACAATGGCGAGGTTCAAAAGGATGCAGAGGAGGATAATCCTCTTCAGAAGCAACCAAAGCGCCGACGTCAACGACGCCGATCTAAACCACGCCATAACAAAAACAGCGATACCAGCTCAAGAAAGAATAACACCCCGGACGACGCCAAAAACGATGAAGACCCCACAGATCCAGCGATGGAGCAGGACGAGCAAGGAGACGGTGAACACAGTCCAGGGCCGCTGTCCGATCAAAGCGACGCCGAAAACAAAGCTTATAAACCTACCCCGAAGGGGAGAACACTCTGGATGATGGTGCACGCATCCTCCCGGAAAAACAATTCAAACAAGAGCACCTCCACAAGAGACTTATTGCCACCGCGAGGAGCTTAAAGACGAAGAAGCAACGGCTTGAGGACGCGCAGGATACACTCAACCAAAGATGGAACGATGTGCTCAACACTGAGGAAAAATACGGTTGTGATCGCCAAACAAAGAGTTATCCAAAACACAAGCTGCTGTCCGAATTTGATGATGAGGCTATCGTGCCCAAACCACCGAATAACAATACGGCCGATCTGCTAGACCAACCACCTCGTGGCCGAGACAGAGCAGCTAATAACTCCACACATAAGTCAGCACTCCCTCCCAATAAAGGAAAGGAGGTCACAGGCAAGTACCAGGAACACAAACTACGTGAGCACCTGGACAAAAGAGCTGGCATAACCAGGTCCATCTACGGATCTAGGAAACATGTCCCTATGCAGGACCATAGCCACAAAACCGACTATAGTGATCGACCACCAGTTCGGAACCAACACCGAACGCTACAGCCGTCGGACCCATGCCACGACACAGTCAAGTACAGGGGCGCCGCACACCCCCTGTGTTTCACCGATAAGGTGCTAGATCATGAATTTCTAGAGGGGTTTAAACCTGTAAACATCGAGGCATACGACAGAATGACAGACCCTATGGTCTGGATTGAGGACTTTATTCTTCACATCCATATGGCTAGCAGAGACAATCTCCACGCCATCAAATACCTACCCCTCAAGTTGAAAGGACCAGCTCGGCTCTGGTTGAAAAGCCTCCCTGAAAATTCCATTGGAAGCTGGGAGGAACTCGAGGACGCTTTCAGGGCTAACTTTCAAGGGACCTATGTCCGACCTCCGGATGCAGACGACCTAAGTCACTAATCCAACAACTCGGAGAGTTAGCCCGTAAGCTTTGGAACTGATTTCTCACCAAGAAGAACCAAATTGTTGACTGTCCGGATGCCGAAGCTCTAGCAGCTTTCAAACATAGTATCCGGGACGAATGGCTTGCCATACACCTCGCCAGGAAAAGCCAAGGATGATGGCAGCCCTAACAACCCTTATGACCCGCTTTTGCACGGGCGAAGATAGCTGGTTGGCCCGCAGTAGCACCAGCGATCCAGGCACATCCGAAATCAGGGATGGTAATGGAAAACCACGACGCAATAAAAAAATGTCGAAATAATGAAGACAACCCAGACAATACAGCGGTAAATGCTGGATTGAGGGGCTCTCGACCCGGTCAACGGAAAAATCCATTCAAAGGCAACAAAGATGGTCCGTCCAGCCTAAGTAAAATTCTAGACAGGTCCTGTCAGATTCATGGCACCCCCGATAAACCTGCAAATCACACCAACAAAGAATGATGGGTCTTCAAGCAGGCCGGCAAGTTAAACGCCAAACACAAAGGGAAGGAGCCGCCAAGTGAAGATGAGGACGGATCTCGCTAGCCGAACACTGGGGGACAGAAAAAATTTCCACCGGAGGTCAAAACAGTGAACATGATTTACGTCACCCACATCCCAAAGAAGGAGTGCAAACGCGCACTCCGAGACATATACACTGTAGATCCCGTCGCCCCCAAATTCAACCTATGGTTGGCCTGCCTGATCACTTTCGATCGCAGGGATCATCCGACTAGTATCCATCATGGGGGTTCGGCTGCTTTGGTGCTCGACCCAATAATCGACGGATACCACCTTACCCGAGTCCTCATGGACGGCGGCAGCAGTCTCAATCTAATATATCAGGACACTGTCCGCAAGATGGGGATAGACCCGTCGAGAATCAACCAAAGCAATACTACCTTTAAAGGAGTAATACCAGGCGTAGAGGCCCGCTGCACGGGCTCTCTAATGTTGGAAGTTGTATTCGGTTCTCCCGATAACTTTCGAAGCGAAGAACCAATCTTCGACATTGCTCCATTCCAAAGTGGCTATCACACACTACTCGGAAGAACAGCCTTCGCCCGTTTCAATGCCATCCCGCACTACACTTATCTCAAACTCAAGATGCCCGGCCCACGTGGCGTCATCACAATAAGCGGAAACACGAAGCGCTCTCTTCGTACGGAAGAATACATGGCGGCTCTAGCAGCCGAACCACAGAATGACCTTTCCAATCCGAGAAACACATCGGTCATCAAGACCACAGACACAGTTAGACATGTCCGACGCACACCTAGGTGTAGCAGCTCAGATAAATCCGGGCTCGATCAGCGGCTATGCCCCCGTAACAACAACCAATATTAAGGCTATACGGGTCTACATGTATACACATAAATATACAATCAAAATACCCTACCTGGCGCGAGGGCTGCCCGCATGTAAAAGGTCTATAGTTCGGCTTGACCCTATTTGCACTCCAGAAATTGAATTTTTGCGGTTCATTAGAATAAACCAACTTCACACACGGTCACACCAGATTCTTCTACCTGGGGTTTCCCTTCCTTTTTTTATAGATCACCATCGTGCTACACCCTTCAAGGATACGGCACAACAAAGACAAAGGCGTAGACGTGCAACAGTGCCCTATTCAAAGGATTCTTTTTAGATTAAGACCCTGTGTAAACCTTTTTATTGTCTTTTGTTGTCTCATACCCTCCTGGCATTTAAAATGACCGAGAGGGATACCGGTGTTATTGGCAAACTTATTATTCGCCACACTAAAATAAAAGTTACAGAGGCAGCAACCAGTGTGTTTTTGAGATCTATGCTCTCACCACAGGCGCTCCTTCATCACGCCGGATTGATGCATGTACCTTGAAATTCAGGGCTCATTATCGAGGGTTGTTTCAGCCCAGTATATGTTATGAAGTCGGAATACCTTCGGGAGTGTTCGACATCGTGAGTTTGGCCTTATATGCATCAGCTCTGAATCATGTCTTTGGTCAAATGTTGGGTTTGCCCAGCTCCTGGGTTTTGCTACCTTACGTTCTGTTTCATCGGCTAAGGCAGCCAAGGGAGAACTACTGCGATTGTGCCCTGGTTCATCCGGATGAGCACCTCAGTAGAGAAAGCTGAAAACTGACTGTCATGATATAGCGAGAGCTGGTCAACCACTCGATGACTCAGCGGAATCTTCGCGATTCCTCCGCATTAACGAAGGACCGGTTTCCCGGTCACGTATGTAAACGCACCGTATTCGGATAAATGCGGGCATACCAGGGGCTATATAGTAGCCCCACCATCAAACTCCTATGGCTAAGTGAAAGTGTTAAAGCTATATAGTCTGATTGCCTCGTTCACCGCACTATCACCTCCTTAACGGACCAAGACGTTGGATCAAGTGTGATTACGTGCTTTTTCGAACACCCCCGCGTTATACGCGAGGGGGCTGAAGCCGACGACTGCAAACTTTCAGGTTATATACATATATACATAAAACGGCCGCACAGGAGGCACTACAATACTTCATGGGCAAAAGTATAAATATAGCCTTTATTATTAAAAGCATTGTTCTTTCAATAAAAATACATGTCAATCGAACATGGTATTCTTTGAGCACTGAGCCTCTATTAAACGGGCACCTTTTAAGACTTCTTCAAAATAGTGCTTGAGCGAGTCCTGACCCCCGGGTGGACCCCTGGTGGCAATGTCGGTGGCCTCCATCCTCGCCCAGTATGTCTTAACATGGGCAAGGGCTATCCGCGCACCCTCTATGCACGCCGACCGCTTGACAGCGTCGATATGCGGCACAACACTAATAAATCGTTGCACCAACCCAAAATAACTATCCGGACTTGGTTCCTTCGGCCACAGGTGATCCACGACAGCCTTCATGGCAAGTCCAGATAATCTATGGAGCTCGTCCCATTCGGCCATTTGCTCGTTCAACAGTAGCGGATGCCTTGAAGTACTGAACTGTGACCAGAATAACCTTTCCGTTTCATGATCTTCTTGATCTTGGAAATACTGTGTCGCATCGGCATCACTCCTTGACAAATCTAAGTATGCGTCGGAGAACTCCACAATTGATCAAGAGGGTCATACTTCGGATCGCCAAAGTTAATTCGCAGTAAAAAGGGCTTCCCAGCCGCGATCTCACCGGCTTGCCGGAGCTCCTCCCGAGCCGCTCCGATCTCAGAGCGAGTTTCCTTTGCTGCTTGCAAGGCCTTCTCAAGGTCAGCCATTTTACTTGATTCTCTTTCTTGAGAAGCTCATATCGGCTAGCGGCCTCTTGTAGCTCCAAGGCCTTCTTGGCCATTCTATCCTCACTCCGGCGATGGGCAGCCTGTTCAGCTTTCAATTCTCTAGCTGCCTTCTCGGCAGCCGCATTGCTTCTCCTGACTTGCTCCTTGGCTTGGGCAAGCTCAGCCCGAAGGGTCTCCACAGTGGCAACACCATCTGCAGTCAAGGCATATTATAAATCCCAGCATCATGCTCTCATTAATATTCGCTGATCGCCCAAATATACATACCTTGTGCCTCGTCAAGCCACTTGTTGACAAGCGTAATGTATTCTTCCGCCAAATCAAGTTGCCACTTCAGTTCTGCAAATTCAGCAGCCCGGGTAGTGGCCGGGGCCGCAGCCGCCTATGTACAAAATTGACAAAATCACTACCTGAGATTATTTCTATTTTTGATCCTCTGATCGCCCCTTTTGGGTGGCAACCAGCGTCTTGGGGGCTACTATCTATATACAGTGCACTTTGCGTTTATGGTACAATAAAAAAATTACGTACCTCAAAGCCTCTTAGCAGGCTCGTAAAAGCTTCATTCAACCCGCTTTTTGCGGATGAAATCCTCTCAACCACCGTACCCATTAAGGTACGATGTACCTCTGAGATGGGCGCTTGCCGCAGAAGGCCTACACTACAAAAAAATACACTTCCGTGATGATACGTGTTTGTCACAGTAGGTCGCGTTTTCTGTCATGCATGTACATCCATGATAATTTTATGACAGAATCAAGATAGTCAAACCTGTTCTGTCATAGAAGTGTTCCATGACATTTCCAAAATTATCATCATGGAAGTGTCCACTTCCATGATGATAAATCGCGCGTCACAGAAGTGCTTTCGTCAAGGGTGACCGACACGTGGCATCCACCGTAACGGAATGCCGTTAAGCTATCGGGTCGGGCTTTGGATCCGATAACCCGTTAATAGCCCGGACCAATGGGGATTTTCCACGTGGAAAATCATCATTGGGTGGAGGAAACACGTGCCGGCTCATCGTTGAGACAGATGTCATCCACTCATTGGACAGAAGGAGCCTATGATATGTCGACATATGGCACGGCCCAACAGAGGCCCATTCCTGTGAAAAGGCCAGCCCGTTTGACTTGGTAAAAAGGTGGCGGGCCGGCCCATGGAAAGCATGTTAACAGCCTGTTCGCATATAGCCCATTTACAGCCTGCTAATCCAAGGCCCGTTACGCCCTATCCGAATTAGGCCCAGTAGTGTCATCTGGGCATCCAATATGATTCCAGCCCGTTTTCACTTCTGGCCCATGTATGGCCCATGACGTCTTTCGGCCCATATGAGGCCCTTTGTAACTATTGGCCCATTAACGACCCGTGGTGAAACTGGCCCACAATGAACAGTGTATCACTTTATACCCATTAACGACCCGTGGTGAAACTGGCCCGTAATGAATAGTGTATCAGTTTATACCCACTAACGGCCCATTATTCCATTGGGCCATTTCCAGCCCATGTTATCTTTCGGCCTTCTCAGCGCCCATTTATTCTTGGGCTCATTTCTAGCATTCGGTTACTTAAGGCCCATTAATGATACCGCGCGTAGAAGGCCCATTGTGTCTACGACCCATAGAAGGCCCATTGTTTCTACGGCCCATAGAAGTCCCATTGTTTCTACGTCCGGTAGGAGGCCCAGTGCCACTACAGTAAATATGTAGCCCATGGTTATTGTGGCCTAGTTTTAAAAAATAGGTTATTGCGGCCACCAGCAAACCACGGAAAAAGAACTGCGCTGACTACAAGCAAACAAATAAACAAGACAACAAGGAAATAAATAATCAAGCAACTTATGCTAGGCTATCACGACTATTACACATATTACATCCACTGGGCATCAAAGTTTGCCACCAGTGCAAATATAGGGAACAAAGCAGCATATAAACGCCGCAGCAAAACATGTCCAGAACTGAAACCACTTCAGAAGAGCTCAAGAAACAATATCCTGGGTACCCATAATGCAGGAAAGATGCTTAGCAAGCTTATTAACTTTCTCTTGTTTGGCGCTTAAATCCTCCAGCGCTTGCTATTGCACAAGAAAGTACGCATCTGAATTCTGCAGGGACTTCCTCAGTCCTTCAGCTTCTTGCCGCAGCACAGCTGACTGATGCCTTTCAGCTTGTAGCTGAGACTGAAGAAGCCGAAGTGATTCAGGCAGCGAGTTTGAAGAGCTTGTGCCAGCGGTACTGGAAAGTAACTCGAACACTACATCAACGCAGGACTGTGGGGTTTTCTCACTGTCTACAAGATCGTTTTTATCACCTTTCTTGGAGACCAACATGGTTGTCTCACTATCTTAAACCTTATCTACATTACTTTCTCTACCATTGCATAGTGGGGTGCTCTTCTCCAATATTCTATTTGCATACTACAAGAGAAACAAGCAGACACATCACAGGTTTAGCTTGTAGTATACAAAACTCATTTTGGTAAATCGATTCAGTAGTAAGGTGGACAGGATAACAACATGAAACAATCATATATCTATGTACTATGGTCACTATATTGTCCATATCATTCTAGTTTATGTTGCCTAATCAAGATAGAGACACAGTTCAACTCATATATTTTTAAGACACAGCAGCATAGACAGAATATAAGTGTGAGAAACTACACAGCATTGGCAGCACTTGTAATGTGCATCACATGAGAACATAACTGTTTATACAACTTAAATTGAAATCAACATAGAGCAATAAGTTAGAACAACAATCTAGTTAAAGAAATAGGTTTAAAACATACTTGTTGCACCATTGGAGTTTCAATTGGATCCTTCAAATTCAGAAGTAGTTGGTATGAGTAAATACAGTGATGCAACAGCAAAGGAGTATGGACCATAGCTACGGAATCTGACCTGAGAACAGTTGCTCTTCTGCTTTAAGCGTGGAGTTTGGGTTAGCTGTGGTGGTCTTCGTGCTTTGGGCACTGCAGTAGCTTTACAAACTGCTCATGTGGGGGTACTCTGTGGTGGACATGGTGCTTTGTCAACTAGAAGTGGGTTACTATCTGCTGGGGTTGCGGTTAGATGGGTTGTATCTGGTTCTCTGCCCAACGGTGTAAGTGTGCAATCTGGAAGAGTCTCAATTATGTGTGGTGGGGCTAGTTTGTGGGCCAGTACAACCATGGTTCTATCTGCATCGACGGGTAGCATTATCTTTTGTGAAGAACGTGTTTTTGCTCCCTTAGATACTGCCATCACCCCCTCCAATTCAAATGGCTAATAAACAAGAAAAGAAATTCAACGTACAAACATTGTATGATAGACAGATGTGGTAATTCACATATATGTTGTCTAACCAAACAGGACAGCATGACACAATTTCACATATATGATGCCTAACTAAACAGGATAGCATGACACAGTTTCAGATATATGATGGATAACTTAACATGATATAATGGCATAATTCAACATATAATGAGTACCTAAATAGGATGACATGACAAAACTATATGACGTCTTTCTAAAATAGGTTGGGATGAAATAATTCACATACATGTTGTCTAAGTATACAGGATGGCATGATATAATTGACATAATTGATTCCTATACTAAGCAGCTGGCACTCGCATGTATGATCTCTAAACTAAGCAGATGGACTTCAATATTGTGCATATGATGTCTAAACTAAGCAATGCAAGACACCATATGCATCATATGAGAAATATAAAACATTGCAACTTAGAGCATACACCTTAGGTGGGATATAGGACTGGTCATCTATCTCTAAATCCTCCTCTGAGGAGCTCCCTGTAACCATCGAGATATATGCTTCAACAGGTACCATTGCTTGCTCTGAAGACCTTGTTTTCACTCCAGATTTTTCCATCACCGGCTCAAATGACTGATACACATGAAGAGTAGTTCAATATACACAGTTTTTCGACAAATGGAATACGTAATGAAAAAAAGATGGCATGAGATAATTCACATATATGATGCCTCGCTACATGGTGGTGCATAATTCACATATATGATAACTGGCTGAAAAACATGGCATTGCATAATTCACATATCTGATATACAAAGCAAACATGAGGCATTCACACAAAGCATGTCTAATCTAAGCAGATGGCATGGCAATGCAAGACACCATATGCATGATATGAGCAATATAACCCAGCTAAGTTAGAGCATGTACCTCGGGGGGGGGGATACGACTGGTCATCTGTCTCTGAATCCTCCTTTGAGGAGCTATCTGTAACCAGCAAGAAATTTGCATCGATAGGTAGCACTGACTGCTGAGAAGACCTTGTTTTCACTCCAGATTTTCCCATGACCGACTCAAATGGCTGATGCACAGGAAGAGTAGATGAATGTATAAACATTGTTGACAAATGGAATACATTATGGAAAAAAATATGGCACGATACAATTCACATAGACGATGACTGGCTAAACAGGATGGCATTGCATGATTCACGTATATGATGCCTGGATAAAGAAGATGGCATTGCATAATTCCCATATACTCCCTCTGTTCCTAAATATTTGTCTTTTTAGAGATTTCAAATGGACTAGCACATACAGATGTATATAGACATATTTTATAGTGTAGATTCACTCATTTTGTTCCGTATGTAGTCACTTGTTGAAATCTCTAAAAAGACAAATATTTAGGAATGGTGGGAGTATGATATAGAAACCAAACATGCGTCATTCACACAAAGCAAATCTAAACTAAGCTGATGACATATAAGATGTATAATGTAAGCAATGCAAGGCGTCATATGCATGATATGACCAACATCAGCATGCCAGGTTAGAGCAAACACCTTAGGTGGTAAACAGGCGTGGTCGGCTCCTTCTGAATCCCCATCTCAACAGTTATCTTCCTCTAGAATACAATCTGGAAATGCAGGAGGGGGGGCACTTTGCCCACCATGGAGCGGCATCTGCATGACATTATATACGCACGCAATAGTCTTCTCTTTTCCTCTACAAGTTCGATACGATTGTGTACAATATCTGACATGCATAATAAAAAATAGTTAGATTTTGTAAGGCCTAAGGGGTGCATGCAAAAATCAAGACTAATTGTAGCAAACGAGTGGATGGGTTCAAAACTAATGATAGCAGGTAGATTATAGCTTCAGTTTAAAAAGATAGACAATGGATCATCTATTGTTTGTTGCCCACCCAACATGAACCACATAGAAGACCCCAGATGAACCAGATAGTAGACAGATACTATTTGTTGCTGGCTCGATATGAGAACCATGGGCATTTCAAAACTCAAGTTTGAACGATAAAGTAGCAGGTAATAATAATCGATGTATAATGTAAGCAAACACAAAAGACTGCGACCTCTCTTCCGGAACTGTGTAGTCCTTAGGTTCATCTGCTCAGTCGATGATGGTAATGCAGTTGGTGTGGCTGCCGGCAATGGGGAAGATGATCTGAGGTGGCAAAAGAAAGTCTGTAGGGGGGATCTCTGCTGCTGTGAACGCTTCTGTCGATGGTGCACCTCAGGTGGGGTGGATGACGACACGGCAGGAGCAGGACATAACACACAAAGTTTTCTTTGACGGCTATCTGAAAATGAAGTAAATCTGTAAGGGCTCCTTAGAATTGGAGGATTCTATAAACGCAGGGACAGGAAAAACACAGGAATAAGATAGGAATGCACATGCAAAACAGAGCATTTGGAAACATAGGATTTCAGTCAACCTGGGTGTTTGGTTCACATGAATTGGAAGAACACAGGAATGGAGAAATGTGGTCAAATTAAAGTCAATCCATGTGAAAATGAAAAAAAATAAGAATCTTATTATGCCAGTAATGCAATTAGTTCTATTCTTCATGCATATTAATTTGAAAAGGACGTCCAAGTGAAAAAAATTCTACGTTTTTTCTTCGAAAGGGACACCAAAGGAAAAAAATCCTCCAGTTTTGCTTTGCTCCACTCCTTCTAACAGATTTGCACGAATAGTAGTTCCATAGAAAAGGATCCCTGAGGGATCAACATTAATGCAGAGTAACAAAGTGATGCGACAAGTGTGCAACCTCTTTGGCATAGCCTTGTGGACCTCAGCATCATTGGGTTGGACATGGAGGATGGTGATGCTGGTGTGACTGTCAGAGGCGGGGAAGAAGATCTGAGGCCTCTGGAAATGGTGCCGAGGGTACTGCTCCGCTGTGATGGATGGTTCCGTCGTTGGAGCAGCTCCGGTGAGGTGTACGACAACGAGGCTGAAGCAGGACAAGACAGACAACATTAATCTGAAGTGGGACCCTAATATCATCTGCAATAGATGATGTAAAATACATCACCAAAAAGTGCTAGATGTAAAACACATCAGCCGTGCAACGACATGGGGGAGAGATGCCGTGGATGATGTGGCCGGCGACGGCACCTTCGATGGAGACCCGCCATGTCTGCTCGGTATCGAGCACCGGCAACCTCGTGAGATAAATAAAAGGTAAAATGCTGCGGTGAGGACAGAATCTCCTTGGTGGCGCCAAGTTGGCCTCGGCTTCATCGGAGGAATTGGTGAGGGTGCTGCGGTTCCGGTGGGGCAGGTCAAGACGGTTCTGTGGGGATTGAGGTGGTGCGATAGACGAGGCAAACATCGGGGCAGCTCCTTGGAGTTGGAGGATGGGGCGGCTGATCCGGCGGGATGACGAGATCGACGACGGATCCTCATCCGGTGCGGTGGATGAGGGACGGTGAGCTGTTGCGGTGGACGATGTAGACGGGGAAGAGTCTCTAGCTAGGCGGCCGTCGGGAGGCCAACGGAGGAGCGTGGGTTTTGGCGGCCTTGGTGTATGAATGGGGGGGGCGAAGGGGGACGGGGAGCCAAGCTTAGGGATGCGCTTGTCCGAAATGTAGGGTAAGTTACCAGCGTACCCCCACTAGTTTTGACACCGCAACATGGAGCTTCATTTCCGGCTGAGGGGTAGAGCGGGGATTTCACGTGTCTGGGTTGTGGGGCCGATTTCGGATGAGGAGGGAGTTTTCGCGCGTGCCGAAATTTCGAGATAACAAGGCGCAACGCGGGTTGAAGAGGCGGGAGTTTCAAAGCAGGTGAGACAAAAGATACTCGAGCTTGAAAATTTCGGGATAACAAGGTGCAGATTCCTTGTTCGGCAGAACAAACTTAATGTGTAAAAAAACAATTCATACAAGACACAAGAGAGTCATGTCCCCTTTTACTATATTGCTATAGATGCCATTGAAAAAACTACAAGAAAAATGTAAAAAAAATCGGGAGAACAAGATTACCCTACATAGTACCAAATCGATTCGAACTTCCCTCAACAACAACAAAAAACAAATCAATTCCCACCAAAAGAAAGAGTAATGTCCCTTTTTATATGATTACAAATGCCAGGAACTCGAATTTCAATTTTTTAATCCATGTTATGTTGAATTCGAATATATCGTTAAGTGACCTTGCGGTTTATAATTGATGTAGTCGTACATTTTGATCTTCCATCATATATGAACATTTTACTCCACGATGTGAACATATATATTGTCGTCTACCATATGGACTAAATTTGAATCAATTTTCCTTATTTGAATACGATTGTTGTCAAGTTATACAATAATTTAAATATTATCTTGATAACAAAAAACATGCATATAGCAGTAATCATATTTCACTATGAACTACATGTACCATACGCTCTCCAATTCAAATATTTCTATCCATTTTATGTTGAATTCAAATCATAGTACATTATTGGTCTAGGTAGCGAGATGTTCGGGATAATCTAAACCCTGTTTTCATATGTATAATTTTTGGCTGAATTGGGACAAGTTTTGGTATAAGCTTCTTGCAAAACCAGAGATTCTCTCAAAGAGCCTCGTGGTTCCGAGAGGGAACGTGTCACCTTTGTGTGCGAAACGATATACGCTGCCTCCCCCCTGATTTTCTTTACAGAGGCAACATAGAACTATTTGAGTGCCCTGTTAAATTTTGGAATTATTTCGGGTTCGTTTGGCCTTTTTATACATTAATTGAGTTTCTGGACTTTTAAAGTGCATAATCTAAATATGAACTGCATGCACATGCTCTGGTGCACCAAAGTTGGTTGAAAAATCACATGTGTGTCCGTGGTTGAATTTCTAGGTCCCATGGAAGAAATGAGAATGAAATTAAAACATCCGGGTGTCGTGACTCAGCCGAGAACATCAAGAAACTTAGATTTTAAATTCATGTAAATCCAAAACTCGTCTGGAAATCATGAAACTTGGCATGGTGTCATGTCATGGCACTAACATGTTGTGGTAAAAAATTGGGCCGATTTGGAAGCTCGTGGTTCTAAGAGGGAACGTGACACCTTTGAGTGTGAAATGATATACGCTGCCCCCCCCACCCTTGAGTTTCTTAACAAAGGCAACATAGAACTACATGAGTGCCCTGTTAAATTTTGGAATTTTTCCAGGTTCATTTGTTGTTTTTTATACATTAATTGAGTTTTTGGTCATTTAATGTGCATAAGTCAAATTTGAACTACAAGCACATGCTCTCGTGCACCAAAGTTGGTTGAAAAATCACATTTGTGTCCTCGGGTGAATTTCTAGGTCCCATGCAAGAAATGAGAATAAAATTCAAACATCTGGGCATCGTGGCTCGGCCGAGAACATTGAGAAACTTGGTTTTAAAATTCTTGTAAATCCAAAACACGTCTGAAAATCATGAAACTTGGCATGAATGTCATGTCATGGTACTACCATGCCGTGGTAAAGAAATTGGCCGAATAGGAACAGATTTTGGTATAAGCTTCTTGCAAACCGAAGCTTCTCTTAAGAAGGCTCATGGTTCTGAGAGGGAACGTGCCACCTTTGAGTGCGAAACGGTATACGCTATCCCCCTTGAGTTCATTTACAAAGGCAACATAGTAATACATGAGTGCCCTCTTAAATTTTGGAATTATTCTGGCTTTGTTTGGCCTTTTTTACACATTAATTGAGTTTTTGGTCATTTAACATCCATAATTCAAATTTGAACTACAAGCACATGCTTCCGTGCACCAAAGTTGGTTGAAAAATCACATTTGTGTCCTAGGGTGAATTTCTAGGTCCCATGCAAAAAATGAGAATGAAATTCAAACATCTGGGCATCGTGGCTCGGTCGAGAACATTGAGAAACTTGGTTTTAAAATCATGATACTTGGCATGGTGTCATGTCATGGTAGTACCATGCCATGGTAAAAAAATGGCTAAGTAGGAACACATTTTGGTATAAGGTTCTTGCAAATCGGAGCTTCTCTCAAGAAGGCTCGTGGTTCTGAGAGGGAACATGTCACCTTTGTGTGCATAATTCAAATTTAAAATACAAGCACATGTTCCAGTGCACCAAAGTTGGTTGAAAAATCACCTGTGTGTCCTCGGTTAAATTTCTAGGTTCCATGCAAGAAATGAGAATGAAATTCAAAATTCTGGGTGTCGTGGCTGGGCTGGAAACATTGATAAACTTAGTTTTTTAATTCCTGTAAATCCAAAACACGCATGAAAATAATGAAACTTGGCTTGGTGCCATGTACGATTTGCGAAGGCGCACACATTAACAATCAACAAAGTTATTTTGGAACAAGTGCTGTCACGTTACTATCGGAAACACAAGTATTATTGAAACCATGGGTGTTCTATTTACTACCATTTACGTGCCGCCACGCGTCCCCATTTTTTATTAGCTAGGAGGCGCCATGTAGGGTAGCTATTTGAGTATGAGAGGCGTGCGATTAGACCCTTGCGCGTGCTTATCGGGAGGAGAGCCCTTTGACCTCCATCTGCCGTCCACCTCTCTCCCAAGGTCTCCATTAATGGCGCTCGAGCCTCTGTTTAATGGCGTGGCTATGTCTCATTCGACTGAGATTTAAGAGAGAAAAAAGAAAATCTGAATGCACGGATCTTGATGTAAGATCCGACGGACCTATATAGCATCTACTGCGACTTATAGCAAGACTGATGAATATTTAAGGACGATTAATTGTCTTACATAATTAGAAAGATAATTAAAAAAGCCACATGCGGCTACGCCCGAAATACACAAGGGCAAAAGAAGAAGGAAGACAAGGATCTGGCTCGCTGATCTCTACTTTCTTGATGCGTCGCTACAGGACGCAGGAACTAGTCTCCGCGGCGAGCGGCGATGAGCTCTTTCGTGTCCTCAAGATGCTGCTTGAGAACATCCACGTATTCCTCCACCAGCCTTTGGCGCTCGATGCGGAGCATGTCATTCTCGTCCATAAGTTTCTTGACGATGACGCCGGTCCTCTTCAACAAGGCACTGGTCTCCTCCTGCTGGTCTGCACTTCGGACGATCTTCGCCCTCAGTAGGTCGCGCTCGGCATGGAGCCTCTCATTGCTCTTCCTTAGTTGCCGGATGACGCCGGTAGCCTGTTCAAACAAGGCTTTCATGTCGTCCTGCAACATCACCCAGCCGGAGATCTGATCCATCTGGCTATGGAAGATCGCATGCATGCGCCTGTAACAGTCATTGCCTGCCCGTGAGAAATTGTCCAAGGCCGCTGCGGCGCGGCGGGATATCTCTGCTGCATTAATAGCGCAGTGGGACATCTCTCCTGCTTCCATGGTGCGGTCGGACCAGTCTGCCACATCGACGGTGCGGCGGGACCTCCGTGCTGCTTCAGTGGCGCGGCGGGACCTTTGTGCTGCTACTTCCACGCGGTGGGACATGTCGGCTACTTTCGTAGCGATGCGGGACATCTCTCGTGCTTCTGCATCCATGCTCGCCTCTCCCTGGTGGCAATCTCTCGACCCAAAACTCACGCTGGCCATGGTAGACGCAAGGGAAGGATGCTGAATGACTTATTTGTTTTTGTGGATGAGGAGTTGAGGAGGAATGTGCAGTCATCTTGGCATACTAGTATTTATAACCGAGTACTAATACGCTCCTAAGTGGGAAACCGTTTAGGTTGTGATTGGTGTGAACTGGTTTGCAATTCAATATAGCATGGAGTAATTTGGAATGTGACGAGACGCAAGCTCAAAATTTATTGACGGTTCTAGTTTCGAAGTGCGGCACTATTCTCGGATCGCGTTATGTGGGCACGTGTTCTTGGCCGTGGTGTATTAGTTCTTTTTCTACTGCCATGTACGTGCAATAACTGGCACTGTCGTGTACATATCTTACAGTTAATGGGGCGTTCGACGGGAAGAGCCGTGTGGCGAGCTATAGGTTAGTCTTTTTTTAGACAAATTAAACCTATCTCTCGGGACTTCTCGCATGCACCATCGTGCCACCCACAAAAACTTGTACTCTGTGTTTAGTACATTATACAGGAAGAGAAGAGGTGCACGCACGCACTCGTCCTCTCACACACACATCTGTTTTTTCTTGAAAAGGAGGATGATGACCCCCAGCCTCTGCATCTCGGGGTCACACATGCATCTGTAGCTATGAATTGTAGTGTTCTCAACCATCCGACTAGTTCTATCATGGATGTACCTATATACTAAAACATGTCTAGATATATCTATATTTTGACAAATGTAAGGCATGTATTGTGGAACACAGGGAGTGCTTGTCATCAAAATGGATAAAAAGGGATGTATCTAGAACTAAAATACGTCTACATACATCTCCTTTTATCTAGTTACTTCTTACCCAAAGGAACTTTATATCCAACAGACACAAAATATCCGTTCGACTGTTGGAAATTACTGATCTGATGTTGAAGTAATTGCTGCATCGCCACCAAAACCCACCATTTCTTAAGCTAAAGTAGACTGAGGTAATCCCTATATTAGCATATTACTAAGATAAATAGAAGGCACTGTAGAAACATTTAAGACGTGAGCTTGTCAATCTGAAGGTGGAGGGGCACCAGCTTAGACCCGGCCAGCAGCTTGGGTGGAGCTGTGAAGAAGGTCAACTCCTGCACGTCGACGTCGCCGGGATCCTTGCTGCTTGTCACCTCCATTGCCACCTTGACGGCGTCGGTCGTGCCTTTGGGCTCCCCCGGCGGGCCGTTCGCCCACAGCTTGGCCACTTAGTGCGGCAGTGGGGACGCCCCCGCTCTGATGCAGACGATCGACACGGCGATAGGCGCGCCAATGTCGAGCACGCCACCGACCAAGAAAAACACACGGCCGTCCTCCTCCGCGAACATCAAGAGCCGTGGCTCCGACAGTGGCACTTGCAGTTGGAGCACCTTGCCGTACTAGATCCTGTGCACGGGCATGGGATGCGCGGTGCTGATGTGGTGGTAGAGCGCCGCCAGCGGGCCTTCGTAGCCGCAGACATGCACAAGGCATTTGCAGGGCGTGAGCAGACACACGCTCTGGTGATCGGCGAGCTTGTGGTAAGTGACATAGAGCCCACAGCCTTCGTGTGGGCACTCCACCCTCAGCGACGAAACGACGGCATCCACCGCCGTGTTCCGCACGTCGAAGCCACCACCGCGCTCGCACTTATGGCACTGCCGCTGGTTCCCGGGGCGCTCGATGCAGTAGTCCGTGCAGGCTAGGTGCCCTCCCTTGCACTGTAGAAATCAATCGAACATCACATCAATCCAGAAACCTGCACCTTGCTCAATCAGCCAAACGAACAAGGTGTATTCGAACCTCATACACTGGAGGCGTTAAGGGGCGAAGGCACAAGGGGCAGTGGAGCACGGTGAGGTCCATCGAGACCTTAGTGAGCTCCATCACCGGGTCCTGTTCCGTCTGCATGATCTCGCCCTCCTCATGCACAACCATCTCTCGCTTGGGTCGGGGCATTACAAAGCTTTGTCGTCACATATTTTATACTCTGCGCATAACTCGCCTCCCGCATACCAAGGAAGGCAGTAGTTTGAGTTTTCTGGACAAATTTGCCCCTGCGCATGAGTAAGCTGCATAAATATCGATAGTAAATGCGCATGCAATGGTTGGCTGGTCCTCCTTCCTTTTCGCTTGAGTTGGCTTCCCCAGGCGGTCAAGCCACATCCAGCGCTGCATGCGTTTGCCTGTAGCCATTTTCTGCTTTGGAAACTGGCGCGATTAATGGGAGCAGAACTAATCAAGTGGGGGCACAGATGGAAACCAACGCGGCCACGCAGACTAATCTGAGAAAAATAAGAAGAAGTTATACGCAAAGTCAAAGGAATTGGAGGGAGTACTACTTCAAGGTGCATTAAATCAACACATGCAAATATCAAAAGGAGAGTCACGACATGCATGCATGCATTGTAATTAATGCATCGGTGACCGCAAATTATTGAAATATATCGAGTGCAGTGCTTTGATGTGCCGCGTCAACTCGTACATCAACGAGAAGTTTGATTATCCTCTCCCTCGCAGACTTAACTGCACCCGCCTTTGGCTGTATGATAGGTTGGCCACCCACCTGTCAGGCCCACCTGTCATACACGCAAAGGCAGGAGCGTCCCTCCCTCGCCCATGAGCGCGGTGGCTGGCAAGACTAGGAGAAGCTTTCGCTACATGCTCTCCCTCCCGCACGCGGTGGACATGCAGTAGTTCAATCGGTGTCAGATGGCCACAAGCGTACTGTAGTACTCCTCCAGTGCAGTAGTACTCCATCATTGTTCGACTTCCCGAAGAGGCAAGAGCCAAGCGCAACCCGGACGCTCGTGTGGCAGTTTCATGTGTAGAGTAGTCTAGGATAGCATGTACCGTGCTTGTAAGCTTAAAATCATTGGGGTCGGCTCCATGCTATGTGGCCGTCTCGAAGTTTTTTAAAAAATTTAAAATAGTCTTCTGGCCCTACCTGTCACCCTGGTGATTGTAGTTTGCACGCTCATCTGGTCAAGACAAGAATATATATTTTAATTTGTGGTGGGTAAATGTTAGAGGTTGCAGCAAATATATTGTACACTATGGGTCTTTTAGCCAAGTTTAGAGGCAAACATGTGGGGCCAGTGCTATGATGTGTCGCGTCAACTCATACAACGAGGAGAAGCTTGATTTTACTACTACACGCCTTCTCCCTCGCCCATGCGCGCGGTTGCTCGCAAACAATGGCAGGCTTTTGCTTATAGTACTTCTACAACAAGCTATCCCTCCCGCTCGCGGTGGACGGACATGCAGCAGTGGATTCGACACTGTAGAAGCAGTAGTAGTAACATCATTGTTCGTCTTCTCGAAGAAGGGAAGAGCCAAGCGCAACCTGAACGTGGATGTTGTGAACACTAGAGCACGCATATAGCCAGGCTCTTGCATGAGACAAGATTGCTACGTGAGCCCACTATTTTACTAGTACATACAACTACTTGCTAGTATAGCCCTGTAAACTAGAAATGAGTATTTGCCCTTCTAGAGATTTCAACAAGTGACTAGACTACACCGAGACGGAGTACATATGGTGCAAAATGAGTGAATCTGCACCGTAAATAAATACGTAGTTCTATCGTTTTCCTCTCCGAGGTGCACAATATTGAGTATATGATAACCCACAAGTTTAGGGGATCGCAACAACTTTCGAGGGTAAAGCATTCAACCCAAATTTATTGATTCGACACAAGGGGACCCAAAGAATATTCTGAAGTATTAGCAGTTGAGTTGTCAATTCAACCACACCTGGATAACTTAGTATCGGCAGCAAAGTATTTAGTAGCAAAGTAGTATAATAGAAAAGTAAATAAGCGAAGCATAGTATATGAAAAGCTCGTAGGCATTGGATAAGTGATAGATAATTATGTCAGATGCGATTCCTCATGTAATAGCTATAACATAGGGTGACACAGAACTAGCTCCAATTCATCAATGTAATGTAGGCATGTATTCCGAATATAGTCATACGTGCTTATGGAAAAGAACTTGCATGACATCTTTTGTCCTACCCTCCCATGGCAGCGGGGTCCTAGTGGAAACTAAGGGATATTAAGGCCTCCTTTTAATAGAGTACTGGACCAAAGCATTAACACATAGTGAATACATGAACTCCTCAAACTACGGTCATCACCGAGAAGTATTCCGATTATTGTCACTTCGGGGTTGCCAGATCATAACACATAATAGGTGACTATAGACTTGCAAGATAGGATCAAGAACACACATATATTCATGAAAACATAATAGGTTCAAATCTGAAATCATGGCACTCGGGCCCTAGTGACAAGCATTAAGCATAGGAAAGTCATAGCAACATCAATCTCAGAACATAGTGGATACTAGGGACCAGACCCTAACAAAACTAACTTGATTACATGGTAAATCTCATCCAACCCATCACCGTCCAGTAAGCCTACGATGGAATTACTCACGCACGGCGGTGAGCATCATGAAATTGGTGATGGAGGATGGTTGATGATGACGACGGTGATGAATCCCCCTCTTCGGAGCCCCGAACGGACTCTAGATCAGCCCTCCCGAGAGAGATTAGGGCTTGGTGGCGGCTCCGTATCGTAAAACAAGATGAAACTTCCTTTGATTTTTTTCTCCGCGAAACGGAATATATGGAGTTGGAGTTGAGGTCGACGGAGCTGCAGGGGGCCCACGAGACAGGGGGCGCGCCTAGAGGGGGTGGACGCGCCTCCCACCCTTGTGGACAGGGTGTGGGCCCCTTGGTCTTCATCTTTTGCCAGTATTTTTTATATTTTCTAAAACTTATCTCCGAGGATTTTCAAGTCATTCCGAGAACTTTTGTTTTCTACACGTAAACCAACATCATGGCAGTTCTGCTGAAAACAACGTCAGTCCGGGTTAGTTTCATTCAAATCATGCAAGTTAGAGTCCAAAACAAGGGAAAAAGTGTTTGGAAAAGTAGATACGTTGGAGACGTATCAACTCCCCCAAGCTTAATCCTTTGCTTGTCCTCAAGAAATTTAGTTGATAAACTGAAAGTGATAAAGAAAAGCTTTTACAAACTCTATTTGCTCTTGTTGTTGTAAACATGCAAAGCCAGCATTCAGGTTTCAGCAAATATTATGAACTAACCATACTCACAATAACACCTCGGTCTCACAATTACTCGTATCAATGGCATAATCAGCTAGCGAGCCATAATAATAAAACTCGGATGAAAACACTTTCTCAAAACAATCATAACATGATATAACAAAATGGTATCTCGCTAGCCCTTTCTGAGACCGCAAAACATAAATGCAGAGCACCTTTAAAGATCAAGGACTGACTAAACATTGTAATTCATGGTAAAAGAGATCCAGTCAAGTCATACCATATAAACCAATAGTAATACATTCAAATAACAGTGTGCTCCACAGCGGGTGCTTTTTAATAAGAAGGTGATGACTCAACATATAAGTAAATAGATTGGCCCTTCGCAGAGGGAAGCAGGAATTTGTCGAGGTGCCAGAGCTCGATTTTAAAATAGAGATTGAATAACATTTTGAGCGGCATACTTTCACTGTCAACGCAACAACTATGAGATGACTGTATCTTCCATACTACATGCATTATAGACAGTTCCCAAACAGAATGGTAAAACTTTATACTCCCCCACCACCAACAAGCATCAATCCATGGCTTGCTCGAAACAACGAGTGCCTCCAACTAACAACAGCCCTGGGGGAGTTTTGTTTAATTATATTGATTTGCTTTGATCTTTTTGGATCATGGGACTGGGCATCCCGGTTACCCGCCCTTTCTCGTGAATGAGGAGCGGAGTCCACTCCTCTTGAGAATAACCCACCAAGCATGGAAGATACAGGCAGCCCTAGTTGAAACATGAGCTGCTCGAGCATACAAAACAGAATTTCATTTGAAGGTCTGGAGTTTGGCACATACAAATTTACTTAGAACGACAGGTAAATACCGCATATAGGAAGGTATGGTGAAATCATGTGGAATAACTTTGGGGTTTATGGAATTTGGATGCACAAGCAGTATTCCCGCTTAGTACAGGTGAAGGCTAGCAAAAGACTGGGAAGCGACCAACTGAGAGAGCGACAACAGTCATGAACATGCATTAAAATTAATTCACACCGAGTACAAGCATGAGTAGGATATAATCCACCATGAACATAAATATCATGAAGGCTATGTTGATTTTGTTTGAACTACATGCGTGAACATGTGCCAAGTCGAGTCACTCAATTTATTCAAAGGAGGATACCATCCCATCATACCACATCATAATCATTCTAATAGCATGTTGGCACGCAAGGTAAACCATTATAACTCATAGCTAATCAAGCATGACACAAGCAACTATAATCTCTAAATGTCATTGCAAATATGTTTACTTCATAATAAGCTGAATCAGGAATGATGAACTCATCATATTTACAAAAACAAGAGAGGTTGAGTTCATACCAGCTTTTCTCATCTCAATCAGTCCATCATATATCGTCATTATTGCCTTTCACTTGCATGACCGAACGATGTGTATAAAATAGTAGTGCACGTGCATTGGACTAAGCTGGAATCTGCAAGCATTCAACTCAAGAGATAAGACAAGGTAATATGGGCTCTAAGTTAAATAAACAATCATGCATATGAGAGCCACTAAACATTTTCAATATGATCTTGTACTCTCGACCCCCAAAGGAAAGAAAAGAAAATAAAACTATTTACACGGGAAAGCTCCCAACAAGTAAAAGAAGAACGAGAAATCTTTTTGGGTTTTCATTTTAATTTCTACTACAAGCAAGGAAATTAAACTAACTATTTTTTTGTTTTTTCTTAAGGTTTATCAAACACACAAGAATAAAACTAGAAAAAGAAAATTAAACTATCATGGATAATACAATGAAAGAGTATGAGCACCGACGACTAGAATAGTGTGTGAACATGAATGTAAAGTCGGTAAGAAATACATACTTCCCCAAGCTTAGGCTTTTGTCCTAAGTTGGTCTAATGCCACGGACCATGGCTACTCTCCCCGATGTACAAAGGGGTGTAATCAGGATACCACTAGCTGGCCATCTCCTCCGGATCCCACTGGTAAGATGATATACGATAAGGGTCCAGTGAAGGTTCCGGCTCGGGCTCAGGTTCTGGAGTGGATGCTTGGACTCGATGAGCGTACACCACTTCCGGTGTGACAAGATAATTATCTACAGTCAAATCAAACAACAGAGGTGCAGGCACAATAATAGTCTCATTGTGTTTCTTATTAAATCTCAAGTTATACAGGAGCATCTTATCATCATTATGAACAATAAACTCATGTGCTACCATGCTCCTGTAATCTAAAATGTAAGGAGGCAATATTGTCTCCTCTTTCTCATAGTGCCTAATAGGTATCTCAAAATGTTTAGCAAGACGTGCAGCATCGACACCTCCAAGGATGGGGCCTTTTGTACGATTGAGGTTTAGACGTTTAGCAATAACGACACCCATACTAAAATTATTATCACCAAAAAAGGTATGGAATAGAATAATAATATCTGGAACATTGAAGTTTCCACTATTTCCATGACCAATTAAGCATCGACTAGCAAATATGGCAAAGTAGCGTAAAACAGGAAAGTGTATGCTAGAGATTCTCGCATCGGAACCCTTCTTTGGATCCCCTACAGTGATAGTGTTAACAAAGCCATCCACATTTTTACGATGTGGTTCCTCTAATTTTCCCTCAAAGGGTATCCTACATACCACGCAAAAATTACGTAAAGACATTTCCCTGAATTCATCATATAAATGAAATGATACTGAAGGCGGTGACTTCTTAGGATAATAATAAAAGTTTTACACGAAAGTATTGGTGAGTAAGAGATACTGATCGATCCGGTCGTGGAGGAAGTCGATGAGGCCAACATTTTCAACCAAGGAATAGAAGTCTTCATAAATACCATCTTCTCTTAAGAAATCATCGCATGGCCATTCACACAGCCGTACTTCCGCTACGCGAGGAAGATTATACTTGGCCTTTTCCTTTTCTTTAGCTTGTTTATCCTTGGAGCCTTGGCTAGAAGATCCCCTCAAAAATCTCCTTAACATTTTCTGAAAATTTCTGAAATTTTAGTAACTTCAAAATAAAAGTGAATAAAACTAAACAAGATTGGTAGCAACTACTCCTACAAGTGCCTAGAGCCTATATCATGCATTAGAATTACTTGGGACCTCATAAATTTAACATGCAAGCTCAAGAACAGGGTCACCAAGACAGCAAGGATTTGCAATGAATAAAGCACTAGAACAAAAACTAATTGGACCAATGGAGGATTCACATACCAAGCAACAATCTCCCAAAGCAGTTTTGTGAATGGAGCTTTGAGCAAGGAGATCGAAAATCGCAGCAAAATGAGCTAGAACTCGTGCTTGAGCTGGATGGGGATTTTTTGGGAAGAAGATGGAGTGTGTGGGTGCTGGCATAAGTGGAGAGGGTCCACCAGGGGCCCACGAGATAGGGGCGTGCCCAGGGGGTGTGGGCGCGCCCTCCACCCTCGTGGCCTGGTGCTTGCCCCTCATGGAGTGATTTCAGTGCCTAAAATCCTCAAATATTCCATAAAAAATCATACTAAATTTGCAGGGCATTTGATGCACTTTTATTTTTGAGATTTTTTATTGCACGGATAATTCAGAAAATAGACAAATAATACTATTTTTGCTTTATTTATTTTAAATAACAGAAACTAAAAAGAGGGTACATAAGGTTGTGCCTTCTAGTTTCATCCATCTCATGATCATCAAAATGAATCCACTAACAAGGTTGATCAAGTCTTATTAACAAACTCATTCCAAATAACACGGAACTGAAGAAATTTCGAATAACACTAAGTTATCTCAACGTGGATATGAACATCCCTGACAATAAGAATATTATACTTTTTCTTGACAGTAGGGAGAGGAAATTCAAAACCTCCAATAATGATAGTTGGAACTTTCCCAATAGAATTTATGCAGTGAACTTGAGGTTGTTTCCTTAGAAAATGTACCGTATGCTCATTTCCATTAACATGAAAGGTGACAGTGCCTTTGTTGCAATCAATAACAGCACCTGCAGTATTTAAAAAAGCTCTACCAAGGATAATCGACATACTGTCGTCCTCAGGAATATCAAGAATGGCGAAGTCTGTTAAGATAGTAACATTCGCAACAACAACAGGCACGTCCTCACAAATGCCGATGGGTATAGCAGTTGATTTATTAGCCATTTGCAAGGATATCTCAGTGGGTCTCAACTTACTTAATTCAAGTCTATGGTACAAGGAAAGAGGCATAACACTAACACCGGCTCCTAAATCACATAAAGTAGTTTTAACATAATTTCTTTTTATGGAGCATGGTATAGTGGGTACTCCAGGATCACCAAGTTTCTTAGGTATTCCTCCCTTAAAGGTATAGTTGGCAAGCATGGTGGAAATCTCAGCTTCAGGTATTTTCCTCTTATTAGTGATGATATCTTTCATATATTTAGCATAAGGTTTTGTTTTAAGCATATCGATTAAGCGCATGCGTAAGAAAATAGGTCTAATCATTTCAGCAAAACACTCAAAGTCCTCATCATCCTTTGTCTTGGATGGTTTAGGAAGAAAGGGCATAGGTTTCTGAACCCATGGTTCTCTTTCCCTACCATGTTTCCTAGCAATAAAATCTCTCTTGTCATAATGTTGGTTTATTGATTGTGGGTTATCAAGACCAACAGCAGGTTCAATTTCTATATCATTGTTATTACTAGGTTGAGAATCAACATGAACATCATTATTAGCATTATCATCAGGTTCATGTTCATCTCCGGATTGTGTTTCAGCATCAGATATATTATTAGGATTCTGAGGTGTTTCTACATTAGTTTCTCTAGAAGCATGCAAAGTGCTATCATTTTTCTTCTTCTTCTTCTTAGAAGAACTAGGAGCATCTAGATTATTATTCTAAGAATCTTGTTCATTTCTCTTAGGGTGACCTTCAGGATACAAAGGTTCCTGAGTCATTTTACCAGTTCTAGTAGCCACTCTAACAGCAAAGTCATGTTTATTATTTAGTTCATCTAGCAATTCATTTTGAGCTTTAAGTACTTGCTCAGCTTGAGTAGCAACCATAGAAGCATATTTGCTACCGAGTTTAAGTTCACCTTTAACTCTAGCGATATAATCACTCAAGCATCCAATCATATAAGCATTATTTTTCAATTCTCTACCAACATAAGCATTAAAACTTTCTGTTCTAGCCATAAAGTCATCAAATTCATCTAAGCATGGGATATGAAGTTTAGTAGAGGGAATTTCACCTTCACTACCTGTGTCGGGTTATCAAGACAATGTGGTTCTTCGACAGGTGGTATATTAAGACCATGTATTTCTTCAATAGGTGGTAAATTCTTAACATCTTCAGCTTTTATACCTTTTTCTTTCATTGATTTCTTTGCCTCTTGCATATCTTTAGGAGTGAGAAATAGAACACCTCTCTTCTCTGGAGTGGGTTTAGGAATAGGCTCAGGAGTTGGCTCAATTGGTTCAGAAATTGCCTCAGGAATTGGCTCAGGAAGAGTCCAATTATTTTCATTAGTCAACATATTATTCAATAGTAATTCAGCATTGTCGACTGTTCTTTCCCTGAAAACACAACTAGCACAACTATCCAAGTAGTCCTTGGAAGCATCAGTTAGTCCATTATAAAAGATATCAAGTATTTCATTTTTCTTAAGAGGACGATCAAGCAAAGCATTAAGTAATCGGAGAAGCCTCCCCCAAGCTTGTGGAAGACTCTCTTCTTCGATTTGCACAAAGTTATATATTTCCCGCAAGGCAACTTGTTTCTTATGAGCAGGGAAATATTTAGTAGAGAAGTAATAAATCATATCCTGGGGACTATGCACACAACCAGGATCAAGAGAATTAAACCAAGTCTTAGCATCACCCTTTAATGAGAACGGAAATATCTTAAGGATATAATAATAGCGAGACTTCTCATCATTAGTAGGGTGGCTATATCGTTTAACTTGGTGAGATGTGCCACAACAGTTTCAGATTCAGTGCCATAGAAAGGATCAGATTCAACTAAAGTAATAATCTCAGGATCTACAGAGAATTCATAATCCTTATCAGTAACAAAGATAGGTGAAGTGGCAAAAGCAAGTTCATGTTTCATTCTAGCATTCAGAGTCTTTTGTTTTAGCTTAGCTAACAATTTCTTAAGATCTGATCTATCATTGCAAGCAAGAAAATCTCTAGCAGTTTCTTCATCCATAACATAACCCTCAGGAACAACAGGCAATTCATAATTAGGAGGAGAACCTTCATCATCGCTTTCATCAATAATTTCATTCTCCCTAGCCTTAGTAAGTTGTTCATCAAGAAATTCACCTAATGGCACAGTAGTATCAAGCATAGAAGTAGTTTCATCATAAGTATCATGCATAGCAGAAGTGGAATCATCAATAACATGCGACATATCAGAATTCATACCAGTAGAAGGTATAGGTGTCACAAGCTTATTCATAACAGAAGGAGAATCTAGTGCAGAGCTAGATGGCAGTTCCTTACCTCCCCTCGTAGTTGAGGGATAAATTTTAGTTCTTTGATCTTTCAAGTTCTTCAAAGTGATCAGCAGATATAAATCCCAAATGACTCAGAGAATAGAGCTATGCTCCCCGGCAACGGCGCCAGAAATTAGTCTTGATAACCCAAAAGTGTAGGGGATCGCAACAGCTTTCGAGGGTAAAGTATTCAGCTTTATTGATTCGTCACAAGGGGAGCCAGAGAATATTCTTAAGTATTAGCAGTTGAGTTGTCAATTCAACCACACCTGGATAACTTAGTATCTGCAGCAAAGTATTTAGTAGCAAAGTAGTATGATAGTAATGGTAATAGTGGCAAAAGTAATATTTTTGGGTTTTGTAGTGATTGTGACGATAGCAACAGAAAAGTAAATAAGCGAAGCATAGTATATGAAAAGCTCATAGGCATTGGATCAGTGATAGATAATTATGTCGGATGCGATTCCTCATGTAATACCTATAACATAGGGTGACACAGAACTAGCTCCAATTCATCAATGTAATGTAGGCATGTATTCTGAATATAGTTATACGTGCTTATGGAAAAGAACTTGCATGTCATCTTTTGTCCTACCCTCCTGTGGCAGCGGGGTCCTCGCGGAAACTAAGGGATATTAAGGCCTCCTTTTAATAGAGTGCCGGACCAAAGCATTAACACATAGTGAATACATTAACTCATCAAACTACGGTCATCACCGAGAAGTATCCCGATTATTGTCACTTCAGGGTTGTCGGATCATAACACATAATAGGTGACTATAGACTTGCAAGATAGGATGAAGAACACACATATATTCATGAAAACATAATAGGTTCAGATATGAAATCATGGCACTCAGGCCCTAGTGACAAGCATTAAGCATAGCAAAGTCATAGCAACATCAATCTCAGAACATACTGGATACTAGGGATCAAACCCTAACAAAACTAACTTGATTACATGATAAATCTCATCCAACCCATCACTGTCCAGCAAGCCTACGATGGAATTACTCACGCACGGCGGTGAGCATCATGAAATTGGTGATGGAGGATGGTTGATGATGATGACGACGACGAATCCCCCTCTCCAGAGCCCCGAACGGACTCCAGATCAGCCCTCCCGAGAGAGATTAGGGCTTGGCAGTGGCTTCGTATCGTAAAACGCGATGAAACTTCCTCTCTGATTTTTCTCTCCGTGAAACAGAATATATGGAGTTGGAGTTGAGGTCGGCGGAGCTGCAGGGGGCCCACGAGATAGGGGTGCGCCTAGAGGGGGTGGGCGCGCCCCCACCCTCGTGGACAGGGTGTGGGCCTCTTGGTCTTCATCTTTTGCCAGTATTTTTAATATTTTCTGAAACTTATCTCCGAGGATTTTCAGGTCATTCCGAGAACTTTTGTTTTCTACACATAGAACAACATCATGGCAGTTCTGCTGAAAACAGCGTCAGTCCGGGTTAGTTTCATTCAAATCATGCAAGTTAGAGTCCAAAACAAGGGCAAAAGTGTTTGGAAAAGTAGATACGTTGGAGACATATCGGTATACTGACTAGTCTCTTTTTGACACGCATTTACATTTTTTTGACACAGTACAGACGCAAGCGCTCATATACACGCACATACACTCACCCCTATGAACGCACACATGCACGGCACTATCATCTTGAAATTTACGAAGTCACCATAGGCACCTTGTCGTCGACAGGAATGTCTGCTGACAAGCGATAGATGCGAGTGGCAGTCGCCTCCATAGGTGCTTGAATGCCAAGGAGGGAGAGCGTAGCGGTTCCCGAGACGTTGAACGGTCAATGATGCATCCTCAATTACATGCAGAGGGAATTAATTGGAGAAGCAGCATAGATGCAGCACGATGTGAATGCAACAGAGTTTGGACTCTCATATAAAGGCGCCCCACCACTCCAATCCATCTACTCCCAAGTCTCTGCACAACACTGCTCACTCCAATCCAAGACCAAGTGACCAGAAGCCACAAGCACCTATGTAAGCGATGGATGTGAGCGGCAGTTGGCTGTGCCAAATCATCCAAGGCGCTGGCCTGCGGCCCTGCACCGCGCAGCATTTCTAGACGATGCTGGCAACCGCCAGCATCGTAGCCCTCGCCGACGCCGGCTTCGCCTCTCGCATGGACGCCATGATGGTCAACTCCATCCGCAAGTTCACCGCCGTCAAGAAGCGCGCGGACGACCTTGCCATACTGCTCCAGCCCGCGCGCCCAGGCTCCTCATTGCCTGCCACCCTCATCGGCCTCCATGGTGACGAACTCTTTCAAGCCCTGGTGGCCCTGCAGGTGCCGGTGGTCGGACGAAGAATGTGCACCTCGAGGCCGCGCTTGCCATGTAGCGCCTCACCATGCAAGAAACCATCGACCTGCACATCCACATTTATGAGGAAATAGTCTACATAGGCCACTACAAGGCAAGCGAGGATAGAAAGACGTTGGCCTTATGCCAGCGGCTGGAATCTTTGGATGCCATTGTTCAGAAGCACGTCGACCTGGCCACGAAAGCCGCTGCTACTTAGGCGCCGTTCAGTGGGCCGGCGCCCTGAGTCGAGGAGGTGGACGTCATCGATGGATGCATCTCTTATTCTTTCCTCCTATAACCAGCACTGAATCGCCTCGTGGCCTTAATGTTTTATTAGTATAGTACTCCCTTCGTTCCCAAATATAAGGGGTTGTTTGGTTCTAGGCCTAGGAGTGCCACACTTTGCCATACAATGTTGCCAAACTTGCCTAAGGTTAGTTCTTCAAAATGAGAGCCACAAGTTGGCAAGCCTAAGAGAATCTTGCCACAATTTTTGTGTGTATGTGATGTGGGACCATAGTGTGGCTTGCCTAACATGTGGCTTGAATCAAACACACACCTAAGTTGGTCAAACTTGCCTAAACTTATATGTGGCAAGCTTTGGCAAACTTAGTCTCAAACCAAACAGCCCCTAAGTCTTTCTAAAGATTCCAGCAAGTGACTACTACATACGGAGCAAAATGAGTGAATCTACACTCTAAACTATGTCTACATACATCTGTATGCTGTATTCCATTTGAAATAGTATCTAAAAAGGCTTATATTTAGGAACACAAGGAGTATATGGCATTTTTATTCTAGTCATAATGTTTTCACTGGGAGGTGGGGCCGCAGTTAAGCAAACCCACCCCGCCCACCGGGCGTCGGCCGAGTTTAGAATTAGAAGAGAGAAACAAGGGAGGAGTGCTAGCTGTAGCACGGACGCTGTTGTCAGATGGGACTCGTGTTGATAGAATAGGAGTACTGAGCACTCGTGCCTCTTTTTTTTAGGGAAAAATTAGTCGTATGTCTAGTAGTACCACTAGTTGGGTTCGTGCGACCTATACCCGTCATCACTTTAGGTCTCCTTTTTGAACCGCAGCTACGCTTCACCGTACATATTTTTTCACGCATTTATCCTCCTATATGTACTCCTAGGCTATTTCCACGTGCTCCCATTTGCCGACATGTGGGACATAGAGCATCTAGGTCGTAGTGCATGCAGGACTCGGAGCATATGCCGGGGTACTTTACATTTCAGACCTCATGAATTACATGCAAACCCCCCACAGAAGAATAAATAAATGAATGAATTACTACATGAAACCAGACTATTTTCATAGAAACCAGAGCACGTTCATTAAATTTTGGACATAACACGTTTATAAAAAATAACTGGACCTAAACCAGTCTAAGGGCCTCTTTGATTTTTCCGGCAAAAAGGGCCTCTTTGATTCGCAGGATACTGAAAACACATGAATGGGAAAAAATATGATGGCGATGAACCAAGACGAGGAGAACTCTAACTCAGTTAGAGGTTAGAGTTAGATTCTAACCCTGAACTAACTCTAAACCAAAGAGGTGTATGGATGGCAGGGTTAGATTGACAATAAATGCTCTTTCTCAATCATTTGACTACTTTGGACCCTATTTCCTGCCGGATTTGGTGTGGCCGGCTCTATTGTGGCCTCCTCCCGCTCACAATTGACATAAACGAACAATCTTTACAAATCAAGCATGCAAAACATGATAATTTTTACTTTGTCCATACAAATGAGATATCCCACTTAAACATACAAGTCATCAGTCAAGCTTCACAAAAAAAACACTCCATGAAACAAAGCATGAGCTAACTCATCACGGAAGTCATTCACGATAGGGGAGCCTGGAGCCCCTCACGCACCAAGGGAGGAGCTCGCCATCGTTGCTCTGGAGGAAGGCTCTATAGAGCCCAAGCCCCGGGAACCCCTCCGACGCCGGCCCTTGTGAGTTGAGGTCAACACCGGCATGGGTAGCAGGGCCGCTTGCCGCCGACTGGGAACTTAATCTTTGGGCCTCTAGAAATAATGCAAGCCTGAAACTAAAATACCTAGAAAGGTGAACTAAATCTTTGGGCCTATAGAAATAATGCAAGCCTGAAACTGAAATACCTAGAAAGGTGAACTGAATCTTTGGGCCTCTTGAAATAATGCAAGCCTGAAACTGAAATACCTAGAAAGGTGAACTAAATCTTTGGGCCTCTAGAAAGATTTATTACCTCCTCAAGCAGCATCAAACAATTCCATGCGTGCACCACAAATCTATACCAAGTTTGATGAAGATCTACTTTTCCAAATAAGAATTAGCACTAGAGCGAGCAAGATCAATGATATGGCTGTGAGACAGAGAAGGAATGCTCACCCCTCTCATGACCTCCCTGGTATATGCGCTACTGCCACGCACGACAGAGGGAGAAAAACGACCGGTGAAGGGGGAGCGGGGCGTCCTTCGAAGGCCGGAGGGAGAGGGCGGCTGGAATAGGGCGGCGGAGGCTGGAAGGAGAAGGCGGCCAGAGGAGAAAGAGGGAAAGCGGCGCTTGGGCGGGCGGCCCTATGGGGAACAGAGAGGAGTCGTGCGAGAGGGGGGGAGCGATGTGGTGCGGGCAGGGGAGATTTTTTTAGTTCTCTTTTAGTGGGCCCGAGGATAACTAACCCAATTAGAACCTCTCCACTGGGCTAGTTTTTTTAGCTGGGTTAGAGCAAACTATCTCAAACTAACCCCTCGTGTTTCGATAATTTGAGGCTATTTCAACCCAAACTAGCTCTAACTCAGGGATCCAAACAAAGAGGAGTGTTACTGTACATGCTACAGTGTGGACCGTAGCACATTTTTTTTATGGCCATGTCACCACATTGTTTTCTACTACTGGTTCACTGGGCTGCCGTGGTTCACACTGCTGGTTCACTGGGCTGCCATGGTTCGCACTCCTCCAACCTGAGTAGTAGTAGTACTAGTATATACCACATCATTCTTTGCTCCTTCTTACTACTCCGACATGTGGGAGAGCCAGCATCCAGGTCGACATGTCATGCACCAGATTAGAGCGCGGAACGGAAGGGGGGCATCACCCCGGTCAGAGCGCCAGTAATTCATGACTATAGTGAGTGGTCATATCACAAGTCTTTCCAGCAGTAACGCGCCGTCAAATCGCACAGCCTGACCTTTCCAGTAGTATCTATACTCTTATAAAAAACAGAGTTGGTGATGACGGTGCGCCTGCCATCCTACAATATAAGCCGTCCGATTTATATCTGACGGATAGGAAGGAAAAATGGAAATTTTGCAAAAAGATACCCACACCCACTCAACATTTGAAAATAAGGCCTTCCCTCGTTCATCATTTTCTCCCACAAGATAAACTACTCATACAAATGCATCTTGATGTTCCGTGCAGCGCATGGGCATCTTGCTAGTGTTTGAGAATCCGCCACTCGCTCACCCTCCTCGCTTCTCTGTCAAACCGCCTACCCAAAAAATGCCGCACGTACTGCCCGGGAAATGCCCCGCCCTCAACTTTTAACTATGCAAAAATAGTTCAAGCTTGTTCGTTCTATATAAATACTTACTGTATGTTTATTCACCCGTGGGATTGTTCAATGAATGGAGGGGCGGGGAGCACAAGTGAACAATACTAGTACTACTACTAGTAGTAAGTAGGAGTTGTACAGTAGTCACCTTAAATACTCCCTCCGTCTAGGTGTGTAAGTCATCTTATGAAAACCAAATAATCCCAAAACACTTAGGCGCGATGCATTAACTTCTACCTCGTTTCTTGTTTCTTGACATATCAACCTATAAAAGATGAAGGGTGTGCATGCTTTTAATGAGTTGAGACTACAAACACGACATGAAGTGGTTAGTTCATTGCATGAATGCTATTAATTAGCAAATAAACATTAATGTCTCTCGTTTTCCCCTCCTCCTTGGTCACGGTGCACAACCTAAGATGACTTACTCACCTAGACGGAGGGAGTAGAGAGTTTCTTTTCTTTAATCTCACGTACACAAATTGAAACGCTTGTTGTGGAGAGAAAAAGATAATCACTCCACTATATATGTACGGAGGGGCCTGAGCGCTTGCTTTACTAGGGTTGCTCTCTTCATTCTCTCATCCTCTCCAGATATAAACAAGACAGCGGTAGCGACATTTTCTCTCTGCTCACGCTGGTCATAGATCCGGCCGGATCCCTTCGGCCGGTGTGTGTAGAGGACTAAAAGGTGCATCGTTCACGCGGTCATCACCGCCGAGGGACGAAACCCACAGCTGCCGGAGGGGCCTGATCCTTTGCCCATGCCGTTCTCTCCGACACAGCACTGTCTCAGGAGGTCCTCTGACCCTTCTTCATCCCTGCCGACATCCCGGTGACCCTTAGGTATAAGTTCTTCGAAAGCGGCCTTGCTCTACTGCCCCAGCTCCCCACGTGTCTGTATGTGCATCTTTTTCTACTCCCATCAGCTCCTCCAAAGCCACCTAAATTTTTAGTATTATTAGAGGTAAAGCTACTTCATGCATTCGAATCTAGGGCTTTGTTCAAACAACAAAGAAAGGGGGGAAAGTTGTAGCATCAATCTAGGACTTGATTCAAAGAGGAAATAATATGGTGAAAGTAGTAGAGACCGGATACCCAACTGGTCTCTTGGCTGAAAAGGGAACTAATGGGAAAACGTAGTACAAACTGGATAAGGAACATATCTATTATTGGTTGAAAAAAGGATAGAAAGTGGCGGCTGGTGGACAAGTCAACATAGTATGTACATGATTAGATTTGCTGCCCTTACATAGTAAAAGGTCTCCAGGATTAGAATTGCTGCCCTCACATAGTAAAAGGTCTCAGGATTAGATTTGCTGCCCTCACATAGTAAAAGTCTCCAGGATTAGATTTGCTGCTCTCACATAGTAAAAGGTCTCCAGGATTAGATTTGCTTCCCTCACATAGTACAAGGTCTCCAGGATTAGGTTTGCTGCCCTGACGTAGCATGAACAAACTCGGCATCACCACTTTATGCCTCCTTGTAGGTACATTGTGCTGATGCGTCCACTGTCGCATGTCCTTATACCAACCTTTTGCTGTTGTTAATGTAAGGGCACATGTAAAATGAAGCAATCACATGGTTACCTTAGGGACATGTCTAACCAGTGTTATTGTTAATCTAATGCCTCTAGTGATAAGATGCAATTAAACTATGTTACAAATGGCACTCCTGCTGTTTCCCCCAGTATGATAAGTAAGTTGCTCCTTTACACTGCTGAGTGTCCTGGTGTCCCCACGGTCCCATGCCCTTAAACCAACTCTTTAGCTGGTGTTGATTTACTGTGTCTGGTAAACAAGCAATTCCACCATTAATGTAATCCCATGTTTGAGGAATCTCATTGTTGACCGTAATGCTTCTAGTTACATGAAGCATTGTTGACATTTTAAAATTTCTATTGTCCTTGCGTGATTGCCATGAACATAATTAAGATGCTTCTTTTCATTTTGTATATGTTTCGTATATTCTTATTGACCAGCAACTGTTTACTTTCTATCTTTCTGTGCAGATAGGGATATCCATTTCACCTTGTTGCTATTGTGACCTTTTGGTGAACTGCAGAAAACACTTTTTTTTGGAATGAGTGTCTTGTGCAGTTCAACTAAAATGTCATGTGGGAAACATCTCTCAATTTTGGTGGAACTGCACAAAATGGTGATTGGAGTTTCCAGAATCTCCGTCAAGTTCTACTGGTAATATCGTGCAACATTTTATTAGCTTTTGCAAGATGAGCCGTCACTGTCACCACAATGGCACTTTATTTTAGTGGAACTGCACAAAAGGATAAGAAAATTATAGTTGCACCTTACATGAGCCAGCCAACCAACCTTAATGTTCCTCAATTTTAGTGCAACTACTAAAGAAGAACCTGCCAGCTCACGAGAGCAAGTACTTCTTGCTAGCTGAATGATGCAATCTTTGCTTCATTTCAGGTGAACTGCAGAAAAAGGCGCATGAATTGAATCATGGAACTCTAGGCAGGCTTCATCCAAGTGGAGCTGTAGGTTGAGTTCAAGGAGGACACTATTAAAGTGAAATCATGCTCTTCTTGTTTGTGCTGTGCAAACAGGAATACTCAACTACAGATGTTGTGACAGTCAAGAGCATTCGCCAAGTTCTTCGATTGTATGACATGGCTAGCCAAGATGGATTTAATCCCGATATTCACTTTATCAAAAGGCTCTAATGGGTTGGTTCTGAATCTTGCAAGCTGGGAATCAATGAGATGTGTTGGCATATTTGTTGTACTTATTATTTGAATCTTATTTGTTGGTTCTGAATCTTGCAAGCTGGGAATCAATGAGATGTGTAGGCATGTTTATTGTACTTATTATTTGGATCTTATTTGTTGTTTCTAAATATTGCAAGCTGGCAATCAATGAGGTGTTTAGGCATCTTTGTTGTACTTATTATTTGGATCTTATTTATTGGTTCTGAATCTTGCAAGCTAGGAAACACGACATGATGATGCAGAGGACAACAACCATAACAAACAGTTCAAACTTGGTAGTATTATCTTTGTGAAAGTGCGACAAATATGCTGATCGTGTGCGTCCTGAGAATAATAATTCTAATTGTCGTGCATGTTGATCCAGTGGCACTGATAGAACGAGCGAATGCATTGGTTGTTTTAAGTATAAATTTCTACTAAAGCTAATTAAATTTAAGTAAACTGACCACTAACTCCTGTTATTACAGTACCAATACAAACCCGCTCGTGAACCGACGTGTGGCCGGAGTAGGTTTCTTAATGGAGGCGTTTGAATGCGCCGAGGGTGCATCTTCTGCCGGGCGTGCAGCGGACGAGGGAGGGGTAGTAACTGTTGTCGCCTGTACACACTCAGTTTACTGTTGAATCCAGTTCCCCAAGATCTGAAAAACGAACTGCTGCCGCAGCCTACACACTCGTTCACTTGAAGAGACTCCAATGGCGATCTGAGGGGTGAGCCTGCTGGATATGGACTTCAGCAAGGAGTTCCCCTTTAAGTTCGCCGTTCAGTCCAATGGCTGCACCAAGTTAAATGTGATGTACATCAACGATCCGGACTCGGTGAAGCTCTGCCTCGCCGAGTTCAAGCAGTACCTACAGGACGAGAAATCACAAGGTTGCAGGACTAGACCTTGTGCCCATCCATTCATCTCCTGACAGGGACCAGCGGATCGCCATCGCCCAGGTATGTGTGCGAGACGAGGTTCTCATCTACCACTTCTGTAGGGCCATCAGAGGTTCTGGAGCATTCGCCCGTTTCATCGGCAGCGCCGACTGCACCTTCGCTACGGTGTACAGAAGGAAGAACGCGAAGATTCGGCCATCTGGTGCAACAAGCTTGTCGACATCCAGAAGCAATACAAGATCATCAGCAATGGGCAGGAGAAGGACTCCGTGGTTGACCTCTCCGAGACCATCATCGACCCCTGATACGCCAACATGAAAGAAAAAAACAATACCAAGGACCTGAACACGTGGGAGGTACCTCTGAATCTGGCCTACATAACCTACGCGGCCAAGGACGCATACGCATGCTACGACATGTACAGGCAAATCTTGGACATGAGGGCGTGTCTGCTTCCCGTAACCGACGAGTACACGGACAGCTGCAGCGTCATGATCAAGCGTGCCAGGAAGGTCTAGATGTTGTACTTTATCTGTTTATAAGAACCTTTATCATCTGAGTGTTTCATGCATTGGCCTATCTGTCGTAATTATCTGTTTTGTCTGAAATATTTCTTTTAAGAACCCATTAACCTGACTACTTTTTTTAGTGTCTATTTGCTTATGTATGTAACTACTTCACTTGTCCGTTAAAAAAAAACTAGTTCACTCGGCTGCCGTGCTTTGAATCTCCTTCCTCCAAACATATTCCCCTCCTCAGGTGGACCCAGCAGGTCTCTGAATTTTCTTCCACTTTCTTTTTCGATGTAAACTAAGTTTTCTCCCAGTACCTTTCCCTAGAACCAACTCAACTGCCCCACGTCTAGCCTAAAAAATAATAATACCCCAAGTACTATTAACTCATCAAATTTAAATGATATTTTATTTCGTAAGTTGAAAGTTCTTACAAAATAATAATAATAATTGTTTATATATAACTTGGCAAGTTAACTTCTAGTGATTGCGTACATAAGCTTGCAAAGATTTTACTGACCAATGCAGTAATAGACGTGCAATCATGTGTTTATGTTTTTATAACATTTCTCCGTCTAGCCCAACATGATATTTTCACCCAGCCCAGCAAGTCCACGGATTTCGAGAAAAATGCAAATGGGATTTAAATTCTACCATATATAAATGGGCTTCATAGATGCTACATCATTGTTTCACCCAGCCCACCAAATGGACTAAAAAACAAATGGACTGGCTGACATGTGGGCCAGTAGGTCGTAGCATAAGAAGGCGTTGGATTTACATCCAACGGCCGGCATTCTTCTTCAATCTCTCGTCTTCTTCCCCCAGCGCTGCCAGGACCGCCTGCTCTAGCCATCAGTGTCCAGCGGTGTTGTTTTGCGCTCCTCATCAAAACGCTACCCCACCGACGGCCAGGCCATCCCTCCACTCCGCACCTCATGTTGTTCTCTGCCGAGTGTAGGCCCACCCCGCACCCGAACACGTCAAGTTTCCCACTCCTCTCTGTCTGCGACTCCACTGCCGCGTCTTCCCCATCTCCGGGTCGTTCCAGTCTGGGGCCTCGCCGTCGTCCACCGCCTCGGTGCGCTCGGCGCGGCATGGTCAACATACGAGAGTCATCGGAAGAGGACTATACGTGGAGAGCCTGACGGATGGGACCCACGAGGTCCATGGTCGCACGCAAGGAAAGTTCCTTTGTATTATGCACTGTACATGGACTGTACGTGGGAAGGGCTTCTGTATTTCGCGAAAAAACGTTCCCCCCGCTGTTAGGTCGGACCCACCAGCTATATGTTCACACGCAAGGAAGTGCCTCCTTATTACTCACAAAAAATGAATAACCCCCTGCTAGATGGGACCCACCGTAGTGGGTGGCTAACTTGTGGGGCTACTAAGTTGACGGGGATGGAGGGCTTTGTCAACTTAGTCAATATGAACGATTCTAGCTCCAGTGACCATACGATGTCCACCAACATCCATAGTGCTTCTTCAACTTCTGGTCTTCTTGCTCCAGCCGCCCAAAGCAGCGCCGGTCGTACCGCATGCTCCTGCCTCTCGTGGCCGGTTGTGATGCCGCGGAGGCCTCACCGCCCCCTACTACTCCCACCGCTGGCCCAGGGCATCCGTCTACTCACCGACACCCCCTGTTATTCTGCGGCGACGGCAGCCTCACGCCCCAGCCGAACCAGTGAACCCTCGTACTCCTCTCCGCGTGGGCATCCACTACCGCGTCTTCCCCGGCTCCGTGTCTTCCCCTTCCTAGGCCTCGCCATTGTCCACGGCCTTGGTGCTCTCGGCGCGGCGTGGTCAATGTGGTCAATGACCGACTTCCATCGGAAGAGTACTGTACGTGGAGAGGCTGACAGCTGGGTCCACGACCACAACCCAGTTTTTTTATGATTTGCCAAGTAAGTCGCTTTGTCAGGCCTGTTGGGCTGCAAATCTTTCAAGACGAGGAGAGCGTCATTCAGCTGGCCGAGAAAATGGCCTATCAGTAATGAGAAATGGGTTATACATTTTTAAAACACATCAAACTGGCAATTAGTTTCAAATTTCTTTTTTTCATTTCGAGATGTTAAATTGCATTGATTTTTATGCATGGAAAATTTGTTGGATTTTATATTGATATACATTTATTTTTAAAATCAGTTTGAATGTGACTCAAAATTTCGGGATAAAAAACAGCTCGGACCGCACCGAAATATGCAAAATTTCGTATAATTTTTTAACTGTGGCCACAATATGGGCTGTAATGCTAACAAAAAGAATATCGGCTCCAAAACAACCTTAAGAATTAGCAAATGGGCTATAAATTATTAGAAATAATGGCAGATGGGCCGTATGCTATTTTCCACAGATTTGAGGCTTTCCTAAAAAAAGGTTGACGCACAAGCAGTGACTGTTGGATTTCCATCCAACGGCCGTCGTGCTTCTTCAATCTTTCCTCTTCCTGCTCCAGCTGCTCAAACAAACGCTGGCGGGACTGCCTGCTCCCTCCTCCCCTGGCCGGCTGTGCTGCCGCGCATGCCTCACCGCCCCATCGTACTTCCATCGCTGTCCTAGCCATCCCTCTACTCACCCACACCTGCTGTTATTCTCCGGCGACGGCAGACGAACCAGTAAACCCTCGTACAGTCGTACTCCCCTCAGCGTGGGAAACAACTGCCGAGTCTTCCCTGCCTCCGTCTCGTTCCCTTCCTAGGCCTCGCCATCATCCACCGCCTTGGTGCTCTCAGCGCGGCCTGGTCAACATGGTCAACGACCGACATGCATCTGAAGTGGACTGTACGTGGAGAGGCTGACAGCTGGGTCCATGGTCGCAGCTAGGAAGTGCCTCCTTATTACGCGTAAAATAATTATTCCTCCACCTGACAGCAGGGACCCACCGGACGAGCCACCGTATTTCGTGAAAAAAATGTTTCCCCCTGACTGCTGGGACCCACCAGCTACATCTTCTTACGCAAGGAAGTGCGTCAAGGAAAAAAACGATTCGCCCCCTGACTTCTGGGACCCACCAACTACATCTTCCCACTCAAGGAAGTGCCTGACAATCGGGACCCACCTAGTCGAAGCATACGTAGCGTTGTCATTCTGGTCGCGAACGTGTACATACATATATACTGGTCGATGTAGAGGCGCGCACGTGTCGTAGTAGAGGTGCGCACGTAGCATGTACACATACGTACAACGGCCTATGTGCAAGAAAGAAAATACAACCACATACATACATACGGGCAGGGTCTCGAACGCCTACTCGCGCATATATATGTACGACCAGGGCTCGTGTACTGGGTCGGAACGGAGAAACTGCGTCGTCGTCATGTTCACGGGGAGGCAACGGAATGCGTCGTGTTCATGGGGAGGCAACAAAATGCATCGTGTTCATTGGGAGGCAACGAAACGCGTGGGAGCCAACCGGCTTGGACGGAACAGGCGATGGAAACGAGGCCTGGTGTACCGCAGAACAGAGGAAACGACCTTATGTTCGACCGGCCACGTTCGAAATGGGATCCTGTTCATCGGGAGGGGTCTGGCATACTGCAAAACGGAGGAAACGGACCTCGTACGGTTGAAACAGGGGTCTTGTTGATCGGGAGGGGTGTGGCGTACCGCAAAACGGACGAAATGGACTTGTGTTGGAGCGCTACGGTCGAAACGGGGGTCCTGTTCATCGGGAGGGGTGTGGCGTACCGCAAAATGGGACTCCACGGGATACTATTCATCTCCACCGTCGACCTCCTCCAGCCTCCCGGGCCACTGTTCATCCACCATCGACCTCCTCCAGCCTCCACCTGTGACTGTTCATCCACGGGCTCCTATTCATCCAGCCTCCACCGTGCGCTACTCCACCGGCTACTGTTCAACCACCCCTCTACACGGGCTCCTGTTCAACCACCCCTCCATGGGCTATTATTCATCCACCCCTCCACCGTCTACTGTTCATCCAGCCCTCCACGGGGTCGTCCTGTTCATCTAGCCCTCCACGGGGTCCTGTTCATCCAGCCTCAACCGGCTCGATCGATCGGGGTCCTGTTCATCCAGAGGCAATGCCACGGGTCCTGTTCATCCACTCCCACCGCTCACTGTTCAACCAACCCCCCCAGCAACACTCATTGTTCATCCAAACCCCCTTGCAACGCTCACTATTCATCCAGAGGTAGCATCGATCAGCTTCAGTTAGCAGCAGTAGCGAAGGAATCGCTCGATTGCTCGGGTTCAGTAATGCGTAGCCTGCAGTGCAATCGCTCGGGTTCAGTTAGGCGATGCCTCGCTCGGGTTCAGTTAGAGCCCAACACCTCGCACACATGCACGTACGTGTACAAGAGAAACGCGCACCACTCGGCCCCCGACCACCCACCGTAACTGGGAACTCCCCGAAATTTTCCTCGCCCTCGCTTCTACCACGGGTTTTCCCATCATGGACGGCCCAAAGAATGTCATGCAGCTGCGTCTCTGGCCCGCCCAGGACGAAAAGCCCATTTTCTATCATGATTTTTTGTCATAGAAGTAGGAGCCCACCACATCTATGATGATACTGGGTTTTGTCACAATTATCATCATAGAAGTGTCATAAGTATGACAGTAAAAACATTCATTCGGCCCAAAACATCACGGATGTATCTTTTTTTTGTAGTGCTATCAATGTGTCCGGCTGCAGGTCGGACAGTCCAGGGCTTTTTCTGTTGGTCTCTCTAGGAGCCGAACACCCCGGACCTCGGGCGGCCAAAGAGTTACCTTCTGGACTTTGCGGATCGGGAGAGATCCTCAAGGACGACACCTTAGGGTCATCCGCCTTATGAGGTGGAGAAGTAGGAGGAGGCATTTCGCTCTCCATCATCTTCGGAAGAAGATCCCCCGAGGACGAAGATTGTTGAGGGAGGCTATCGGCCGATCTGCAAAACATATGTCTCGATTGTTATTCTCAAGAAAAGAATGGGGTATGCTTACTAAGCACCTTTGTTCACTTATGACTCGATTAACGGCTGGCCCCCTTGTGGGCGCTGTGCAGCAATATTATGCTCTGGGGTAGGGCCCCCTAATAAGGATTTCTTCCCTCGTTTGGAGGCCTCAGCTTCCAAGTCTTCGGGGGTGGCCCTTTTCTTCCCATGGGGGAGGGGATACTAGATTCTCCTCCCCGTTCACTCTCTGACACAGGAGTACCAATTTCCCCAGCTACGGTACGTAACGTATCTCCAGTATGAAGTCCGCTTTTGGCTTCCCCACTCCTCTCCTGGTCCTTCCTTGATGGCACCTAATAAGGTGCACGAGCCAACATCTTGGTCAATACAAGATCCGACGAATCTTCGGGAAGGGGGGCCGAACACCTGATCCTCTCCACCTTTCTTATCCAGCCCTGGCCAAGGATGGTTTTTCAGAACAACACTGTGTCAAATATAACGACAGGATGTTCGGTTATGGAGTTACTTACCTGGGTACCTGGATGGCTGCAATTGAGGCTTGCATCCTCCGTTGTGTCTGGACACTTTATTCGTGATCCGAAGAATGATTGATACATCCCTTTGAGTGTCATGCCGAAGAAATGCTGAATAGTTCGTGGTCCTTCCGGGTTGAACTCCCACATACGGAGAGGTCGACATTGGCATGGCAGGACCCGGTGAACTAGCATGACTTGGATTACCTTGACAAGACTGATGTCCTTCTTGATAAGATCCTGAATGCGGCTTTGCAATGTCCGCACGTCGTCAGCCGATCCCCAGTCCAACCCCTTGTTGACCCATGACGCAAGTTGCGGCGGAGGAGCAGAGCGAAAGGCTGGGGCGGCCGCCCACTTTCTACCTCAGGGTGCTGTGATATAAAACCACTCCTGTTGCCATAGGTTAGAAACTTCTGGGAAGGAACCCTTTAGCCATAAAACATCAGCCCCTTTGCTTATTATAGTGCCTCCACATTCCGCGTGTCGCCCGTCAATCATCTTCGGCTTCACATTGAAGGTCTTGAGCCATAAGCCGAAGTGTGGGGGAATGCAGAGGAAGGCCTCAGACACAATGATGAACATTGAGATGTGAAGGAAAGAATCTAGAGCGAGGTCATGAAAATCTAGCCCGTAATAGAACAAAAGACCTCTAACAAAGGGATTAAGACAGAAGCCTATCCCTCGGAGGAAGTGGGAGATAAATACGACATTCTCATTGGGTTTGGGAGTAGGGATAACCTGCTCTTGAGCGGGAAGCCTGTGAAGGATCTCGGCGGTCAAGTACCTAGCCTCCCTAAGCTTTGTGATGCCCTCCTCTGTGATAGAGGAGGCCATCCACTGGCCTTGAAGGCTAGATCCGGACATGGTTGAGGTTCGAAGCGCTTGGGTTAAGCCTTGGGTGTTGGAACTCGAGGTTGGGAAGGGGAAGGATCAAGCGTGGAAAGAAAGAGACATGTCTTGGCCCCTTTATAAAGGGGATGAATATCAAGCATCCTCCGCACAGCCGTTTGGAACTTGCCTAATTCAAGGAGTAATACTAAAGGAACGGTTGGGTTACCCACGCCAATATTGATGAGAATCCCGTGATAAGGGGACACGATCTCTGCTTTGACATGGCATGCCAATAAAACCGTCTCGCGGGACGTGTAGTGGCAGGTTGGAAAAATGGTTTGAATAAATAACCGGGCCCCGGTGTGGTGTCACGCTATGAAAAAGCTGTCAGCAGATTAGACTCGTGGAATATTGTATTCTCTATGGTGGTATGTGGAATTTGTTTTGCAGAGCCGGACACAATTCTTGTGTTCAAGATCTACCTTGGAGTATTCGGAGAAGGAACCTGATACGTGTCCAACATATCTACTTTTACAAACACTTTTGCCCTTGTTTTGGACTCTAACTTGAATGATTTGAATGAAACTAACCCGGACTGACGCTGCTTTCAGCAGAACTGCCATGGTGTTATTTTTGTGCAAAAACAAAAGTTCTCAGAATGACTTAAAAATCCTCGGAGATAAGTTTCAGAAAATATAAAAAATACTGGCAAAAGATGAAGGCCAAGGGCCCCACACCCTGTCCACGAGGGTGGGGGCGCCCCCCCATAGGGCACGCCCCCTGTCTCGTGGCCCCCCTGCTGCTCCACCGACCTCAACTCCAACTCCATATATTCCGTTTCGCAGAGAAAAAATCAGAGAGGAAGTTTCATTGCGTTTTACGATATGGAGCCGCCGCCAAGCCCTAAGACCTCTCGGCAGGGCTGATCTGGAGTCCGTTCGGGGCTCCGGAGAGGGGGATTCAACGCCATCATACTCATCAACCATCCTCCATCACCAATTTCATGATGCTCACCGCCGTGCGTGAGTAATTCCATCATAGGCTTGCTGGACGGTGATGGGTTGGATGAGATTTACCATGTAATCAAGATAGTTTTGTTAGGGTTTGATCCCTAGTATCCACTATGTTCTGAGATAGATGTTGCTATGTCTTTGCTATGATTAATGCTTTTCAGTAGGGCCCGAGTGCCATGATTTCAGATCTGAACCTATTATGTTTTCATGAATATATGTGAGTTCTTGATCCTATCTTGCAAGTCTATAGTCACCTATTATGTGTTATGATCCGACAACCCCAAAGTGACAATAATCGGGATACTTCTCGGTGATGACCGTAGTTTGAGGAGTTCATGTGTTCACTATGTGTTAATGCTTTGGTCCGACACTCTATTAAAAGGAGGCCTTAATATCCCTTAGTTTCCATTAGGACCCCGCTGCCACGGGAGGGTAGGACAAAAGATGCCATGCAAGTTCTTTTCCATAAGCACGTGTGAATATATTCAGAATACATGCCTACATTACATTGATGAATTGGAGCTAGTTCTGTGTCACCCTATGTTATAACTATTACATGAGGAATCCATCCGACATAATTATCCATCACTGATCCATTGCCTACGAACTTTTCATATATTGTGCTTCGCTTATTTACTTTTCCGTTGCTACTGTTACAATTACTACAATACTGCTATCATTACTATCTTCACCTTTACCACTTTTACCATTACTATCATACTACTTTGCTACTAAAGACCTTGCTGCAGATACTAAGTTATCCAGGTGTGGTTGAATTGACAACTCAACTGCTAATACTTAAGAATATTCTTTGGCTCCCCTTGTGTCGAATCAATAAATTTGGGTTGAATACTCTACCCTCGAAAGCTGTTGCGATCCCCTACAATTGTGGGTTATCAAGACTAATTTCTGGCGCCGTTGCCAGGGAGCATAGCTCTATTCTTTGAGTCACTTGGGATTTATATCTGCTGAGCACTATGAAGAACTTGAAAGATCAAAGAAATAAAATTTATCCCTCAACTACGAGGGGAGGTAAGGAACTGCCATCTAGCTCTGCACTATTTTCTCCTTCTGTTATGAATAAGCTTGTGACACCTAAACCTGCTACTGCTATGAATTCTGATATGTCGCATGTTATTGATGATGCCACTTCTGCTATGCATGATACTTATGATGAAACTACTTCTATGCTTGATACTACTGTGCCATTAGGTGAATTTCTTGATGAACAACTTACTAGGGCTAGGGAGAATGAAATTATTGAAAATGAAATTATTGAAAATGAAATTATTGATGAAAGTGATGATGAAGGTTCTCCTCCTAATTATGAATTTCCTGTTGTTCCTGAGGGTTATGTTATGGAAGAAGAAGCTGCTAGAGCTATTTTTGCTTGCAAGGATAGATATGATCTTAAGAAGTTATTAGCTAAATGGAAGCAGCAATCCCTTACTGTTAGAATGAAACCTGACCCTGCTTTTTGTCACATCCCTAGCTTCTGGCATTGCTCTAGCCTAGCTTCATGTGTGCATCATGTCTATATTTTTGAAACTTGAATTGAGGAATATTGGAAGCCTCAAAACCCTAAATAAAAGAGGGGCAAAAACCCTAGAAATCTCATTCATTGCTCCAAAAGGCTCTTCTTAAATGTTTGATAATTTTTGGTAAGGGTTCTGGTCCCAACCAAAATATTGAACATTTTTAAGGATTTATTTTTGGGACTTTGAATTTAAATCATTAGCTATTTGAATTTGAATTATATTCATATAATTAGAATATAATTTCAAATACCCCTGAAATATTTTATGAGCTTTTGGAAAAGTCCATCTAGCCAAATAAAATTATTCAGAGGAGTTTTTGGCATTGTTTGAATTTGTTTAAAATTCGAAACAGTGGCAAAACGAAATTAAATAAAACAAAACAGAAGAAAAAAATAAAAGAGAGAGAGAGAAGGACTTACCTGGCCTCACCCGTGCAGCCCACCAGAACCGGCCCAGCCGGCCCAGCCCGCCACCGCTACTCCCCCCCCTGTCGTCTTCCTCTTGCCAGTGGGAGCAGCTGCGTGCTCGCACGCGCGCGGCCGAGGAGGCCACCTCCTCCCTGCCTGGCTGCCTCCTCCTTCCCTGGTCCCTCCCGCGACGCCACGCAGCCCCGACCCCCTCTCACTTCTCCCTCGCTCTCTGGACCTCCCTCCCCCTCGCTCCTCTGTTTCCCCTCCCGCGACCGAACGGAGCCGCCGCCACCGACGAGAGCCACCGTGGCTACCGGCCACCCCACGGCTCACCGACGCCCCAGGAAGCTCCGCCGGTCCTCCCTCTACCTCCTCAACGAGCCACGAGGCCCCGGACGTGCCACAACACCGCCCTCGATGCCTTCTTCAACCTCGGGACCGCCGGCCATCTTCGTCAAATTCGCCGGCTCCGGACCGTCCCCGACCTCGCCGAGCGTCCCCTCGTCATCGCCGTGAGTCACTGACCCTCTCCCCTAACTCAGCATGCTCCCCTCCGTGCCGTAGCGCCGTTCCCCACGAGCACCGAAGCCACCGTCCGCCATTGCTGCTGCACGCATAGCCTCCGTGCTCCCCTGGCCTCACTGAGCTGCTCTTAGTGCTCCCCATGTCTAGCAGGTGCTGCCCAGCCTCTCCATTTGCTCACTGATGCACCGTAGCGACGCGCCCGAGCACCACCGAACACCATCGCCGCCAAAGCTCGTCGCCGGCATGAGTTCCGGCGACCCCACGACCTCCCACTCGGTCCTCTGGATGCGCGGGAGCAAGGGCCATCCCCTGGTGCCCTCAGCGCGCCAAACTGACGCCTCTAGCGCAAGTCCGGCGTGCCCCGCCGTGTTCTGTGGTCGCCGTCGGCTGGTCTCCGGCGTGCTGACGTGGCGTCGTCGTTAGGGGCTAATGACCCTGCTAACTAACCCTGTGACACTGACAGCGGGCCCCGTAGCGGGTCAAAGCCCGAGTCAACGCGGGATTAGCCCCTGTGTCACTGACGTGTGGACCCCACACGTCAGGTTTGACCCGAGCCGGCCCCTGTTGACTTGCTGACGTCATGCCAACGTCATGCTGACGCAGTAATGTTTTCTGGATTTAATTTAATTCTGAAATTCCAGAAAATGAATATAAACTTCTAAAATTCATAGAAAATTAACCGTAACTCCAAATTAAATAATTTATATATGAAAAATTATCAGAAAAATTCAAGGAATCCATCTGTACCATTTTCATGCATGTTAGAACAACTTATAGCTGCTGTTTAGCACAAATCAAATAAAGGGCATTTAAATAATCACATATGGAGTTTGAATTTGAATCTTGTATTCAAACCAACTTCATTTAATCTGTTGCTAGTTGCATTGGCTCAAAACACATTCATTTTGCCATGTCATGATCATGCATCATATTGTGCATTGCATTGATTGTGTTCCCTTCTGTGTTGCCGGTATTTGTCCCCTCTCGATAGACGTGATACCGATGATGTGATCGTTGACACTGATGAAGACTCAATGTTATCTTCAAAAGTGCCAGGCAAGCAAAACCCCCTTGTTCATTCCGATACAATCCTACTCTCTCGCTCCTGCTCTCTTTTACTGCATTAGGACAACACCGATTCATCTGTTACTTGCTGCGGTAGCTGAACCCCTTTGTCCTTTGCATGACCTGTCATTGCCACAGTAAATAGATGAAACCCACTAGCATGAGTAGGAGTTGTTTGAGCCCTGATGTGCCTACTCATTCATGTTTGTTTGTCATGCCTGCTATTGCTTAGAGTTGAGTCAGGTCTGATTCATCGGGGATGAATCAGAGGCGTGTGAACCTGTCCTACTGTGTGTGAGCTAAGTGTGTGAACACGATTTGGTAAAGGTAGCGGTGAGAGGCCATGTAGGAGTACATGGTGGGTTGTCTCATTGCAGCCGTCCTCAGGAACTGAGTTCTGTGTTTGTGATCCATGATTCAGCTACTACCACGCATTGGGCCCGAAACCAATGGACCCTCTCGGCTTCTTGATCACCCTTGTCCTCTGTCCAGGAGTTGCAAGTAGTTTCTGGTGTTTGTAGTATGCTGGAGGCCGTGGGCAGCGCTGACCGTAGGGGTGGGCTGTGATGCGGTAGGCACGTGGCACGGTGTACCGGGCGCCCGTTTGGTGTCTCGGGAACCCTGTTCACATCGTTTGGGGCTGTGAGCGAAACTCCGGCCGGATCTCCTCATGGATGGAACCCGAATAGGCGATAAACCTGGACTAGAGACTTAGGTGATTAGGTAGGTCGTGGCCGACACCCACGTTGGGCTTCCGCTTGAAGGTTGCCGAGTACATGTCGTGTAAACGGCGGTAAGTGGTGAGAGCGTGTGTGAAGAAGTACACCCCTGCAGGGTTAACCTAATCTATTCGAATAGCCGTGTCCGCGGAAAAGGACTTCTGGGTTGCTTATATCAGTTCATAGACAAGTGAAAGTGGATACTCTAAAATACGCAAGATAAGCGTGAGTGCTATGGATGGCGTTCTCGTAGGGAGACGGGAGCGGATCCATAGTGGTGTATTGATATGGTGAATATGTGGACTCGTGTGCGCCACCTCAAAAAAGTTACTCGCAGTCGTAGTTCAGGATAGCCACCGAGTCAAAGCTGGCTTGCTGCAGTTAAACCCCACCATCCCTTTGTTGATAATGATGCATATGTAGATAGTTCTGATGTAAGTCTTGCTGGGTACATTTGTACTCACGTTTGCCTATTTTATGTTTTTGCAGAGAGACTTCAGTCTCACTAGTATTTCCGCGTGGTCTTCGACGTTTAGCTTGTTACCTCAGCTACGATCTTGTGCCTCGGCAGGATTTGGTAGATAGTCAGGCTTCTCAGCCTTTTTCATTTATAGATGTCTGTACTCAGACATGATAGCTTCCGCTTGTGCTTGATTTGTATGCTCTGAATGTTGGGTCATGAGACCCATGTTTGTAATATCTCGCTCCTCGGAGCCTATTGAATAGATTACTTGAGTCATAGAGTCATGTTGTGATGCCATGTTGTATTTGCACATATCGAGCATATTGTGTGTATGTTATTGAAATGCTTGGTATGTGTGGGATCTGACCATCTAGTTGTTTATCTTTAGTAGCCTCTCTTACGGAGAAATGTCTCCTAGTGTTTCCACCGAGCCATGGTAGCTTGCTACTGCTCCGGAACACTTAGGCTGGCCGGCATGTGTCCTTCTTCGTTCCTGTGTCTGTCCCTTCGGGGAAATGTCACGCGGTGAATACCGGAGTCCTGTTAGCCCGCTACAGCCCGGTTCACCGGAGTCCTGCTAGCCCAGTGCTACAGCCTGGATTCACTCGCTGATGACCGACACGTTCGATGCTGGGTCATGGATGCCTGTCCCTGTAAGTCTGTGCCGCTTTGGGTTTACGACTAGCCATGTCAGCCCGGGCTCCTTATCATATGGATGCTAGCGACACTGTCATATACGTGTGCCAAAAGGCGCAAACGGTCCCGGGCAAAGGTAAGGCGACACCCGTGGGAATACCGTGCGTGAGGCCGCAAAGTGATATGAGGTGTTACATGCTAGATCGATGTGGCATTGAGTCGGGGTCCTGACAGCGTTGGTATCAGAGCTTGACTGCCTGTAGGATTACCAAGCCAAACTGGTCGAAGTTGAGTTTAGAAATTCTTTAGTTATATAAGGGAATTGATTGTGGGATGGAACGTAAGGCTCTTTTTACTCCTTATACCTCATGCCCTTCTGATCTGAGTCATCTTATCTTTCCTGCGGGGATTAAGAACTAGGCTATCTCTTCTTTCTATTAGGATCACGTGTTACTAATCAGTAGACTTATAAGATTGTTGGATTTAAGTCTCAGTTCAGTTCCTACTACTTCCGTATGTTAATTGTTGATCTCGGAACCTTGATATTGTGCTTCTGAGTGGTTATGCCACCATTTTTGTGATTGTCTCAAATCTTTTTGAGCAATTATAGCCGTTATGCTGTCCGAGTCATCCCAGGTTTCTAAATAGTCCGATGCATTTGCAAATCCCTTCCTTCTGTTTCCGATGTTCCCATGGGCCAGATTAACCACACTAATCGGTGTGTTGAGGTAATTATTGCCTCGACATATATGTTGGAATTATTATTATGACCCTAAGTGCTTAGGGGATCATCTAGTGGTCTAGCCATGATTTGTGTCCTAGTGTGAAGATTCTGGCCTTTATTCTCGGAAGCATCCCGTGATGCTACTTAGTAGTAGGTATTCTACTCCTGGGTTCTGAACCCGAGATTCACTCTACCTACTTCATGTTGATAGTAATTGCTAGTGCCTTTAGGATATTAGTAACCTTTGCGATAGTCCTTGAAGTCCGTGGTATCTTCTTCTTCCAAATACCATGAACTACTTATGGTAGATGTTTATTGGATCAAAAAAAATCACAATTAGAGTACTCTTGAGGAGTTCTCCATTCATAAATCGTGACTCTGCCAGTTCTACCTTTCTGCATGGGTTATCCGGAAGAAATATGTTGAACTTGGTTCGACATACTAATCTATGCATCCACAACTCAGAAAGTTATATGTTCCTTTGAGTTGTTCTCTTTAGTTGCATTCTGACCCTCGTCTATCAACTGATAGTCAAGAGTATGCGTGCGTTCGTTCATCGATGCCTATGACTCTTGTGGTCTGTCAAGCCATTTTATTCCGGAATGACTAGGAGAAACAAACTCCAGTACCTCTTCCATATCTAGGATTGGGTCAAAGTAGTTGTATTCCGCAGATCAAATGCCAATCCAGCTTTTGGTTCTGCTCTACCTTGGAGTATTACATATTTTATATCGAGATTGTTATAGGAATTGCACACCATCCCATGAACTCTTGGTACAGTGATACTTCTTGCCATCACTGTTCATTCCTCGGCCCTCGTGTTGATGCAACCGGAATACCGACAAATGAATTGTGATGTGTGAAATCAATACTGCTAGCAACTCTGTTGCTTGGTAGTTAAAGGATAATAATTTCATTCTTAGTATGTTGGTTTTCGAATCATCCTTCTAAGACTGATCGTGCTACCTAGTCCTTATTTCGGTGCACCCTTCGATTGATGAGTTAGGATCTTGTCAAGTCCTCACTCATTTGATCATATCGTCTTGCCCTCAAAAGCAAGATTGTTCTCGAGCTTAGTAACATACCGGTGGTTCGTGACTTTCCAAATATCTTCTTGGAGGTGTTACCGGGTTGTCACCTGACCGCTATGTTGAGTTCGTGATCAAGTTGGTTTCTTGTGAACCACCTTCTCTCCAAGAATCGGTGTTAGATATCCCTGAGCTAGTTGGTTAAGCTAGACAACAACTTGGAGAGTTGGAAGATAAAAGCTTGTCTGACTTAGTTCGTTCCAAAGGGATATTCTTGTGTAGTGTGTGTTGAAGAAAGATGATATCTTCATCGATTGGTCCTTGTGATCAGTTGCTGGACCTATTGTCTTATCAATCCTTTGATTTGAGTGTGGGCTATCGTCAAATCAAATCAGTACCAACGATGCTCGTAATGTTGTCTTATTCGTGGTTGATCCCTCGAGCATACACCATTATATCTTTTAGGTCTGACCAATGCTATCACTTGTTCACTTAACTATGGAATTCCTTTTAAAAGGAAACCCAGATGAATTGTTGTTGTGCCCAATTGACAACATCCTTGTCTTCTCCATAATTTTGCTGAACATTAAGCTAGTGTTGGAAACTTTTGAAAGCATTTGTTCATGCTAGCTCATGAAGCATATGTTTGGATGAAGGTAGTGACTTCCTTTAATTCATGTGCATCTGATGCAAGTTGCCGCCGTGGATTCGAGAAAGTCAATGTTGCTTTCTTTGGAATCATTCCAAATCAGTCATGCACACGTGCGAAGAATGCTGTGGTTTGAAGACTTGCAACCTTCAATCTATATGTATCCCTAGCACACCAAGCCACTGATTGATTTGTTCAAGGAGAAGGAGTTCCTTCATAAGAGCTAATCCGGACTTATGAAAGAACTTCGATACCCTCGTTGATGGTTCCCCCTCCTGAACTCGGTAGTGTTTTATTATAAGACTACCACATGGTCATGCTTGTCTGGGACAACGTGTTCACATGTTTGTAGCAGAACCAGCTCATGTTTTGGAGCTTGCTATCGTAGTTCATCTCCCGAGAATCCCGCAACGTCATCTCGTCGATTTGTGTTGCAAACTTTCATTTTTCTTCCTAAGACTCGATGAGCCTGGAATATCCTAACACCAACCAGAGCTGAATCTCAGGCAGATATGATGGTTGGAACATTTCCCTAAGAACTATAATATTGGTCTCTCGATAACCGGTAAGGTGGATGTCGTGGCCAACACACCCATCCGGTAGACCTATTATTATAGTATCTTGTTTGAGGAAGTTGGCCACCCCCCCTAGGGATTTCGTAGGATTTACTCCCTAGTTGCCCCTATGGATGTTTGTGTTCCCGAAGTCCGACCTTTTACTTGATGTTTTAGATATCAAACCATATCTATGAATGGGTTATACTAGCACATCAAGGAGAAGATTAGAAGCGGAGTGCTAAATGTCTCTCGGTCGATCATCCAGATTTTATTTGCTTGGCCTAGCTAAGGTGAAATCTGAGAAAGTGTTATCCTCCTTCGCATCTGCATCGTCCATCGCTATTCATCATGGTAGTATGTTGTGTTGTCAGCACCCTTGACGCGGTTGTTGATAAAACCTTGATGATTGTGGAAATGCTCAAGTTCTTGAGAGCACGCACAAGCGCTACGTCTTATCATCGGCACTAGCTGGGATTGCCCCAGATTTCCTCGGTTATGCTATAACCACTCCAACAGTGAATTCACTCTCTATTGTTGGGTTCTTCCCCAATTACCAGAATCATTCCCAGCATTTGCATTTTGTTCCCAGCTTGCACCGCCAATGTGCCATTCTACCATGGGTCTCTTCCATTTCCGGTGATAAGAAAAATTCATCCATTACGTTGTCTTCAACAAGGTAATCCACATCATCCAAGTTTGAGTATGCCATTCTACCGAACCCCTCTAAATGATCGATTATGATTTGCCTTAAGCTGGTATAAAGAGTTTCAATGATCTCTGAATCAAAGGTAATTCTTTTGCCACTTAAGGGGAGATATCTACGAGTCACGGTTCCGAAGGTGTCTCGTTGTGGTATCATGGCAACTCAACTCCTCGCTACGTTGACAACCGATTACCACCTTCTTAAGTGTGGAATTGTTGTCCACCTAGTGAACCTTCGTCATCCGTTTCTTTCCACCCCTCTTGATGTGTATCTCGTGTCTCAACCCGAGAGATGGTCCTATGTCTCATTCCGTGAGTTGTTCGATCTTCAAGAAGATCGACCCTTCTAGAGTCTCCTTCTTCCCTCCATGTCATGTTGGCAGGATTTCTCAAAACAAGACATCAAGACAATGATGGTGAATGAATCAACGTTCAACTGAAGTGCACCCTGGATCGTGAAGATTGTACTAGTTTGCGTTTCCCCTTCATCCTACCCTACGCTTGAATCTCGAGACGAGATTCTTGTTTAGTGGGGGTGAGTTGTCACATCCCTAGCTTCTGGCATTGCTCTAGCCTAGCTTCATGTGTGCATCATGTCTATATTTTTGAAACTTGAATTGAGGAATATTGGAAGCCTCAAAACCCTAAATAAAAGAGGGGCAAAAACCCTAGAAATCTCATTCATTGCTCCAAAAGGCTCTTCTTAAATGTTTGATAATTTTTGGTAAGGGTTCTGGTCCCAACCAAAATATTGAACATTTTTAAGGATTTATTTTTGGGACTTTGAATTTAAATCATTAGCTATTTGAATTTGAATTATATTCATATAATTAGAATATAATTTCAAATACCCCTGAAATATTTTATGAGCTTTTGGAAAAGTCCATCTAGCCAAATAAAATTATTCAGAGGAGTTTTTGGCATTGTTTGAATTTGTTTAAAATTCAAAACAGTGGCAAAACGAAATTAAATAAAACAAAACAGAAGAAAAAAATAAAATAGAGAGAGAGAAGGACTTACCTGGCCTCACCCGTGCAGCCCACCAGAACCGGCCCAGCCGGCCCAGCCCGCCACCGCTACTCCTCCCCCTGTCGTCTTCCTCTTGCCAGTGGGAGCAGCTGCGTGCTCGCACGCGCGCGGCCGAGGAGGCCACCTCCTCCCTGCCTGGCTGCCTCCTCCTTCCCTGGTCCCTCCCGCGACGCCACGCAGCCCCGACCCCCTCTCACTTCTCCCTCGCTCTCTGGACCTCCCTCCCCCTCGCTCCTCTGTTTCCCCTCCCGCGACCGAACGGAGCCGCCGCCACCGACGAGAGCCACCGTGGCTACCGGCCACCCCACGGCTCACCGACGCCCCAGGAAGCTCCGCCGGTCCTCCCTCTACCTCCTCAACGAGCCACGAGGCCCCGGACGTGCCACAACACCGCCCTCGATGCCTTCTTCAACCTCGGGACCGCCGGCCATCTTCGTCAAATTCGCCGGCTCCGGACCGTCCCCGACCTCGCCGAGCGTCCCCTCGTCATCGCCGTGAGTCACTGACCCTCTCCCCTAACTCAGCATGCTCCCCTCCGTGCCGTAGCGCCGTTCCCCACGAGCACCGAAGCCACCGTCCCCATTGCTGCTGCACGCATAGCCTCCGTGCTCCCCTGGCCTCACTGAGCTGCTCTTAGTGCTCCCCATGTCTAGCAGGTGCTGCCCAGCCTCTCCATTTGCTCACTGATGCACCGTAGCGACGCGCCCGAGCACCACCGAACACCATCGCCGCCAAAGCTCGGCGCCGGCATGAGTTCCGGCGACCCCACGACCTCCCACTCGGTCCTCTGGATGCGCGGGAGCAAGGGCCATCCCCTGGTGCCCTCAGCGCGCCAAACTGACGCCTCTAGCGCAAGTCCGGCGTGCCCCGCCGTGTTCTGTGGTCGCCGTCGGCTGGTCTCCGGTGTGCTGACGTGGCGTCGTCGTTAGGGGCTAATGACCCTGCTAACTAACCCTGTGACACTGACAGCGGGCCCCGTAGCGGGTCAAAGCCCGAGTCAACGCGGGATTAGCCCCTGTGTCACTGACGTGTGGACCCCACACGTCAGGTTTGACCCGAGCCGGCCCCTATTGACTTGCTGACGTCATGCCAACGTCATGCTGACGGAGTAATGTTTTCTGGATTTAATTTAATTCTGAAATTCCAGAAAATGAATATAAACTTCTAAAATTCATAGAAAATTAACCGTAACTCCAAATTAAATAATTTATATATGAAAAATTATCAGAAAAATTCAAGGAATCCATCTGTACCATTTTCATGCATGTTAGAACAACTTATAGCTGCTGTTTAGCACAAATCAAATAAAGGGCATTTAAATAATCACATATGGAGTTTGAATTTGAATCTTGTATTCAAACCAACTTCATTTAATCTGTTGCTAGTTGCATTGGCTCAAAACACATTCATTTTGCCATGTCATGATCATGCATCATATTGTGCATTGCATTGATTGTGTTCCCTTCTGTGTTGCCGGTATTTGTCCCCTCTCGATAGACGTGATACCGATGATGTGATCGTTGACACTGATGAAGACTCAATGTTATCTTCAAAAGTGCCAGGCAAGCAAAACCCCCTTGTTCATTCCGATACAATCCTACTCTCTCGCTTCTGCTCTCTTTTACTGCATTAGGACAACACCGATTCATCTGTTACTTGCTGCGGTAGCTGAACCCCTTTGTCCTTTTCATGACCTGTCATTGCCACAGTAAATAGATGAAACCCACTAGCATGAGTAGGAGTTGTTTGAGCCCTGATGTGCCTACTCATTCATGTTTGTTTGTCATGCCTGCTATTGCTTAGAGTTGAGTCAGGTCTGATTCATCGGGGATGAATCAGAGGCGTGTGAACCTGTCCTACTGTGTGTGAGCTAAGTGTGTGAACACGATTTGGTAAAGGTAGCGGTGAGAGGCCATGTAGGAGTACATGGTGGGTTGTCTCATTGCAGCCGTCCTCAGGAACTGAGTTCTGTGTTTGTGATCCATGATTCAGCACTACCACGCATTGGGCCCGAAACCAATGGACCCTCTCGGCTTCTTGATCACCCTTGTCCTCTGTCCAGGAGTTGCAAGTAGTTTCTGGTGTTTGTAGTATGCTGGAGGCCGTGGGCAGCTCTGACCGTAGGGGTGGGCTGTGATGCGGTAGGCACGTGGCACGGTGTACCGGGCGCCCGTTTGGTGTCTTGGGAACCCTGTTCACATCGTTTGGGGCTGTGAGCGAAACTCCGGCCGGATCTCCTCATGGATGGAACCCGAATAGGCGATAAACCTGGACTAGAGACTTAGGTGATTAGGTAGGTCGTGGCCGACACCCACGTTGGGCTTCCGCTTGAAGGTTGCCGAGTACATGTCGTGTAAACGGCGGTAAGTGGTGAGAGCGTGTGTGAAGAAGTACACCCCTGCAGGGTTAACCTAATCTATACGAATAGCCGTGTCCGCGGAAAAGGACTTCTGGGTTGCTTATATCAGTTCATAGACAAGTGAAAGTGGATACTCTAAAATACGCAAGATAAGCGTGAGTGCTATGGATGGCGTTCTCGTAGGAAGACGGGAGCGGATCCATAGTGATGTATTGATATGGTTAATATGTGGACTCGTGTGCGCCACCTCAAAAAAGTTACTCGCAGTCGTAGTTCAGGATAGCCACCGAGTCAAAGCTGGCTTGCTGCAATTAAACCCCACCATCCCTTTGTTGATAATGATGCATATGTAGATAGTTCTGATGTAAGTCTTGCTGGGTACATTTGTACTCACGTTTGCCTATTTTATGTTTTTGCAGAGAGACTCCAGTCTCACTAGTATTTCCGCGTGGTCTTCGACGTTTAGCTTGTTACCTCAGCTACGATCTTGTGCCTCGGCAGGATTTGGTAGATAGTCAGGCTTCTCAGCCTTTTTCATTTATAGATGTCTGTACTCAGACATGATAGCTTCCGCTTGTGCTTGATTTGTATGCTCTGAATGTTGGGTCATTAGACCCATGTTTGTAATATCTCGCTCCTCGGAGCCTATTGAATAGATTACTTGAGTCATAGAGTCATGTTGTGATGCCATGTTGTATTTGCACATATCGAGCATATTGTGTGTATGTTATTGAAATGCTTGGTATGTGTGGGATCTGACCATCTAGTTGTTTATCTTTAGTAGCCTCTCTTACGGAGAAATGTCTCCTAGTGTTTCCATCGAGCCATGGTAGCTTGCTACTGCTCCGGAACACTTAGGCTGGCCGGCATGTGTCCTTCTTCGTTCCTGTGTCTGTCCCTTCGGGGAAATGTCACGCGGTGAATACCGGAGTCCTGTTAGCCCGCTACAGCCCGGTTCACCGGAGTCCTGCTAGCCCAGTGCTACAGCCTGGATTCACTCGCTGATGACCGACACGTTCGATGCTGGGTCATGGATGCCTGTCCCTGTAAGTCTGTGCCGCTTTGGGTTTACGACTAGCCATGTCAGCCCGGGCTCCTTATCATATGGATGCTAGCGACACTGTCATATACGTGTGCCAAAAGGCGCAAACGGTCCCGGGCAAAGGTAAGGCGACACCCGTGGGAATACCGTGCGTGAGGCCGCAAAGTGATATGAGGTGTTACATGCTAGATCGATGTGGCATTGAGTCGGGGTCCTGACACTTTTGCTACTTCACCTATCTGTGTTACTGATAGGGACTACGAATTCTCTGTTGATCTTGAGATTATTACTTTAGTTGAATCTGATCCTTTCTATGGCATTGAATCTGAAACTGTTGTGGCACATCTTACCAAGTTAAATGATATAGCCACCCTGTTTACCAATGATGAGAAGTCTCGCTATTATTACATCCTTAAGATATTTCCGTTCTCATTAAAGGGTGATGCTAAAACTTGGTTTAATTCTCTTGATCCTGGTTGTGTGTGTAGTCCCCAGGATATGATTTATTACTTCTCTGCTAAATATTTCCCTGCTCATAAGAAACAAGCTGCCTTGCAAGAAATATATAATTTTGAGCAAATCAAAGAAGAGAGTCTCCCACAAGCTTGGGGGAGGCTTCTCTGATTACTTAATGCTTTGCCTGATCATCCTCTTAAGAAAAATGAAACACTTGATATCTTCTATAATGGACTAACCGATGCTTCCAAGGACCACTTGGATAGTTTTGTTGGTTGTGTTTTCATGGAAAGAACAGTCGGCCAAGCTGAATTGCTATTGAATAATATGTTGACGAATGAAAATAATTAGATAATTCCTGAACCAATTGAGCCAACTCCTGAGCCTATTCCTAAACCTACTCCGAAGAAGAGAGGTGTTCTATTTCTCAGTCCTGAAGATATGCAAGAGGCAAAGAAATCAATGCAAGAAAAAGGCATTAAATCGGAGGACGTTAAGAATTTACCTCCTATTGAAGAGATACATGGTCTTAATATACCACCTGTTGAAGAAACACATTGTCTTGATAACCCGACATAGATAGTGAAGGTAAATTCTCTCTATAGATATGATAAAGTTGAAATTCCGTCTACTAAGTTTCATAGCCAATGCTTAGATGAGTTTGATGACTTTATGGATAAACAAGCAAATTTCAATGATTATGTTAGTAGACAGTTGAAAAATAATGCTTATATGATTGGACGCTTGAGTTATTATATGTCTAGAGTTAAGGGTGAACTTAAACTCACTAGTAAACATGCTTCTATGGTTACCACTCAAGCTGAACAAGTACTTAAGGCTCAGAATGAATCGCTAGATGAATTAAATAATAAACATGATTTTGCTGTTAGAGTGGCTACTAGAACAGGCAAAATGACTCAGAACCTTTGTATCGTAAAGTCCACCCTAAGAGGATTGAACAAGATTCTCAGAATAATAATCTAGATGCTCCTAGTTATTCTAAGAAGAAGAAAAAGAAAAATGACAGTACTTTGCATGCTTCTAGTGAACCAAATGTAGAAACACCTGAGAATCCTAATAATACTTCTGTCTCTGATGCTGAAACACAATCCGGAGATGAACATGAACCGAATGATAATGCTAATAATGATGTTGATGTAGATGCTCAACCTAGTAATAACAATGATATAGAAATTGAACCTGCTGTTGGTCTTGATAACCAACAACCTAGAAAACCAACATTATGATAAGAGAGATTTTGTTGCTAGGAAACATGGTAGGGAAAGAGAACCATGGGTTCAGAAACCCATGCCCTTTCCTCCTAAACCATCCAAGACAAAGGATGATGAGGACTTTGAGCATTTTGCTGAAATGATTAGACCTATTTTCTTACGCATGCGCTTAACTGATATGCTTAAAACAAACCCTTATGCTAAATACATGAAATATATCATCACTAATAAAAGGAAAATACCTGAAGCTGAAATCTCCACCATGCTTGCTAACTATACCTTTAAGGATGGAATACCTAAGAAACTTGGTGATCCCGGAGTACCCACTATACCATGCTCCATAAAAAGAAATTATGTTAAAACTGCTTTATGTGATTTAGGAGCCGGTGTTAGTGTTATGCCTCTTTCCTTATACCATAGACTTGAATTAAGTAAGTTGACACCCACTGAGATATACTTGCAAATCGCCGATAAATCAACTGATATACCTGTCGGCATTTGTGAGGACGTGCCTGTTGTTGTTGCGAATGTTACTATCTTAACAGACTTCGTCATTCTTGATATTCCTGAGGACGACAGTATGTCGATTATCCTCGATAGACCCTTTTTAAATACTGCAGGTGCTGTTATTGATTGCAACAAAGGCGATGTCACCTTTCATGTTAATGTAAATGAGCATACGGTACATTTTCCGAGGAAACAACCTCAAGCTCATAGCATAAATTCTAATGGGAAAATTCCATCAATTATTATTGGAGGTTTTGAATTTCCTCTTCCTACTGCAAAGAAAAAGTATGATATTCTTATTATTGGGGATTTTCATATCCCCGTTGAGGTAACCTAGTGTCACTTTGAAATTTCTCCGTTTTTATGCGATTTGGAATGAGTTTGTTAACAAGACTTGATCAACCTTGTTAGTGGATTCATTTTGAGGATCATCAGACGGATGAAGCTAGAAGGCACAACCTTCCGTACCCTCTCTTTACTTTCTATTACTTAGAATAAATAAAGTAGAAATAAAATATTTTGTCTGTTTTTCGAATTATCCATGCAATAAAAATATCCGAAAATAAAAGTGCTCCAAATGCCCTGCAAATTTAGTATGATTTTTTATGGATTATTTAAGGATTTTAGGCACTGAAAACACTGAGGGGGGGGGTCTGCCACCTGGCCACGAGGGTGGAGGGCGCCCCCCCTGTAGGGCATGCCCCCCTATCTCGTGGGCCCACGGTGGACCCCCTCCACTTATTCCTGCACCCACACACTCTAGCTTCCTGCCAAAAATAATCCTCATCTAGCTCAAGCACGAGTTCCAACCCATTTTGCTGCGATTTTCGATCTCCTTGCTCAAAGCCCCATTCACAAAACTGCTTTGGGAGATTGTTGCTTGGTATGTGACTCCTCCATTGATCCAATTAGTTTTTGTTCTAGTGCTTTATTCATTGCAAATTTTTGCTGCATAGGTGACCCTGTTCTTGAGCTTGCATGTCAAATTTATGAGGTCCCAAGTAATTTTAATGCATGATATAGGCTCTAGGAACTTGTAGGAGTAGTTGCTATCAATCATGTTTAGTTTTATTTACTTTTATTTTGAAGTTACTAAAAATTTCAGAATTTTCAGAAAAGATGAAGAGGTGGTTATTGAGGGGCTCTTCTAGCCAAGCCTCCAAGGATAAGCAAGCTAAGGAGAAAGAAAAGGCCAAGTATAATCTTCCTCGCATAGTGGAAGTAAGGCCTTGTGAGTGGCCATGTGATAATTTCTTGAAAGCAGCCGGGATTTATGAAGACTTTTATTCTTTGGCTGAAAATGCTGGCCTCATCGACTTCCTCCACGTCCAGATCGAACAATATCTCTTACTTACCAATACTTTCATGCAAAACTTTTATTATCATCCTAAGAATTCACCTCCTTTGGTATCTTTTCATTTATATGATGAGGCTAAGGAAATGTCATTACGTAATTTTTGCGTGGTTTGTAGAATACCCTTTGAGGGTAGCTTAGACGAACCACATCGTAAAGATGTGGAGGGTTTCATTGATACTATTACTATAGGGGAACCAAAGAAAGGTTCCGATGCAAGAATCACTAGCATACACTTTCCTGTTTTACGCTACTTTGCCATATTTGCTAGTCGATGCTTAATTGGTCGTGGAAATAGTGGAAACTTCAATGTTCCTGATATTATTATTCTACTCCATGCCTTATTTGGTGATAACACTTTTAGTATGGGTGCCGTTATTGCTAAACGGTTAATTCTAAACCATACAAAGGGCCCTATCTTTGGAGGTATCTATGCTGCACGCCTTGCTAAATATTTCAAGATACCTATTAGACATGATGAGGAAGAGGAGACATCTTTGCCTCTTACCTTTTTAGATTACAGGAGGATGGTAGCACATGAGTTTATTGTTTACAATGATGATAAGATGCTCCTGTATAACCTGAGATTTAATAAGAAACACAATGAGGTTATTACCCTGCCTGCACCTTCCTTGTTTGATTTAACTGCAGGGCACTACCTTGTCTTGCCGGAAGCGGTGTACGCATACCGAGGCCAGACATCGGCTCCAGAACCTGAGCCGGAACCACCTAACTGGTGGCAGTACAAGGACACTTCTCAGTATACTGGGGAGAGTAGCCGCTATCCATGGCCATAAACCAACTTAGGCCAAAAGCCTAAGCTTGGGGCAGTACGTATTTCCCACCGACTTTACATTCATGTTCACACACTATTCTAGTTGTCGGAACTCATACTCTTTCATTATACTATCCATGCTAGTTTAAATTCTTTTTCTAGGTTTCTTCTTGTGTGTTTGATAAACTTTAATAAAAAAACCAAAAAAATAGTTAGTTTAATTTTCATGCCTGTAGTAGAAATAATTAAAAAGAAAACCCAAAAGATTTCTCGTTCTTCTTTTACTTGTTGGGAGCGTTCCCGTGTAAATAGTTTTATTTCTTTTTTCTTTCTTTGGGGGTCAAGAGTAGAAGTCCATATTGAAAATGTTTAGTGGCTCTCTTATGCATGACTGTTGATTTAATTTGGAGCCCATATTACCTTGTCTTCTCTCTTGAAATGAATGCTTGCAGATTCTAGCTTAGTCCAGTGCACGTACACTCTTATCATTATACACATTGTTTGGTCGTGCAAGTGAAAGGCAATAATGACGATATATGATGGACTGATTGAGATGAGGGAAGCTGGTTTGAACTCGACCTCTTTTGTTTTGTAAATATGATGAGTTTATCGTTCCTGATTCAGCTTATTATGAAGTAGACCTGTTTGCAATGACATTTAGAGATTATAGTTGCTTATGCCATGCTTAATTAGCTATGAGTTATAATGGTTTACCTTGCGTGCCAACATGCTATTAAAATGATTGTAATGTGGTATGATGAGAGGGTATCCTCCTTTGAATGAATCGAGTGACTCGATTGGCACATGTTCATGCATGTAGTTGAAACAAAATCAACATAGCCTTCACGATATTTATGTTCATGGTAGATTATATCCTACTCATGCTTGCACTTAGTGTAAATTACTTTTAATGCATGTTCATGACTGTTGTCGCTCTCTTAGTTGGTCACTTCCCAGTCTTTTGCTAGCCTTCACCTGTACTAAGCGAGAATACTGCTTGTGCATCCAAATTCCATAAACCCCAAAGTTATTCCACATGAGTCCACCATACCTTCCTATATGCGGTATTTACCTGCCATTCCAAGTAAATTTGCATGTGCCAAACTCCACACCTTCAAATGAAATTCTCTTTTGTATGCTCGAGCAGCTCATGTTTCAACTAGGGCTGCCTGTATCTTCCATGCTTGGTGGGTTATTCTCAAGAGGAGTGGACTCCGCTTCTCATTCACGAGAAAGGGCTGGTAACCGGGATGCCCAGTCCCATGATCCAAAAAGATCAAAGCAAATCAATATAATTAAACAAAACTCCCCCAGGGCTGTTGTTAGTTGGAGGCACTCGTTATTTCGAGCAAGCCATGGATTGATGCTTGTCGGTGGTGGGGGCGTATAAAGTTTTACCATTCTGTTTGGGAACTGCCTATAATGCATGTAGTATGGAATATACAACCATCTCATAGTTGTTGCGTTGACAGTGAAAGTATGCCGCTCAAAATGTTATTCAATCTCTATTTTAAAATCGAGCTCTGGCACCTCTATGAATCCCTACTTCCCTCTGTGAAGGGACTATCTATTTACTTTTATGTTGAGTCATCACCTTCTTATTAAAAAGCACCCGCTGGAGAGCACACTGTCATTTATATGCATTCTTATTAGTTTATATTGGGTATGACTTGACTGGATCTCTTTAACCATGAATTACAATGTTTAGTCAGTCCTTGATCTTTAAAGGTGCTCTGCATTTATGTTTTGTGGTCTCAGAAAGGGCTAGCGAGATACCATTTTGTTATATCATATTATGATTGTTTTGAGAAAGTGTTGTCATCCGAGTTTTATTATTATCTCTCGCTAGTTGATTATGCCATTGATATGAGTAAACATGAGACCTGAGTGTTATTGCGAATATGGTTAGTTCATAATCTTTGCTGGAACCTTGAGTGCTGGCTTTACATATTTACAACAACAAGAGCAAACAGAGTTTGTAAAAGTTTTCTTTATCACTTTCAGTTTGTCAACTGAATTGCTTGAGGACAAACAAAGGTTTAAGCTTGGGGGAGTTGATACATCTCCAACGTATCTACTTTTACAAACACTTTTGCCCTTGTTTTGGACTCTAACTTGAATGATTTGAATGAAACTAACCCGGACTGACGCTGCTTTCAGCAGAACTGCCATGGTGTTATTTTTGTGCAGAAACAAAAGTTCTCAGAATGACTTAAAAATCCTCGGAGATAAGTTTCAGAAAATATAAAAAATACTGGCAAAAGATGAAGGCCAAGGGCCCCACACCTTGTCCACGAGGGTGGGGGCGCCCCCCCCATAGGGCACGCCCCCTGTCTCGTGGCCCCCCTGCTGCTCCACCGACCTCAACTCCAACTCCATATATTCTGTTTTGCGGAGAAAAAAATCAGAGAGGAAGTTTCATCACGTTTTACTATACGGAGCCGCCGCCAAGCCCTAAAACCTCTCGGGAGGGCTGATTTGGAGTCCGTTCGGGGCTCCGGAGAGGGGGATTCGTCGCCATCATCGTCATCAACCATCCTCCATCACCAATTTCATGATTCTCACCGCCGTGCGTGAGTATTTCCATCGTAGGCTTGCTGGACGGTGATGGGTTGGATGAGATTTACCATGTAATCAAGATAGTTTTGTTAGGGTTTGATGCCTAGTATCCACTATATTCTGAGATTGATGTTGCTATGACTTTGCTATGCTTAATGCTTGTCACTAGGGCCCGAGTGCCATGATTTCAGATCTGAACCTATTATGTTTTCATGAAGATATATATGAGTTCTTGATCCTATCTTGCAAGTCTATAGTCACCTATTATGTGTTATGATTCGACAACCCCGAAGTGACAATAATCAGGATACTTCTCGGTGATGACCATAGTTTCAGGAGTTCATGTATTCACTATGTGTTAATGCTTTGGTCCAGTACTCTATTAAAAGGAGGCCTTAATATCCCTTAGTTTCCATTAGGACCCCTCTGCCACGGGAGGGTAGGACAAAAGATGTCATGCAAGTTCTTTTCCATAAGCACGTGTGACTATATTCGGAATACATGCCTACATTACATTGATGAATGGGAGCTAGTTCTATGTCACCCTATGTTATAACTATTACATGAGGAATCACATCCAACATAATTATCCATCACTCATCCATTGCCTACAAGCTTTTCATATATTGTACTTTGCTTATTTACTTTTCCGTTGCTACTGTTACAATTACTACAATACTGCTATCATTACTATCTTCACCTTTACCACTTTTACATTACTATCATACTACTTTGCTACTAAATACCTTGCTGCAGATACTAAGTTATCCAGGTGTGGTTGAATTGACAACTCAACTGCTAATGCTTAAGAATATTCTTTGGCTCCCCTTGTGTCGAATCAATAAATTTGGGTTGAATACTCTACCCTCGAAAGCTGTTGCGATCCCCTACACTTGTGGGTTATCAGAACCCGCCTTGCAATGCCGAAGACAATCTGCACGCCGGACTCATCGTCATTGAAGCCTGGTTCAGGGGCTACTAAGGGAGTCCTAGATTAGGGACAGCCGGGCTATATGCTTATGCCGGACTGTTGGACTATGAAGATACAAGACTGAAGACTTCGTCCCGTGTCCGAGTGGGACTCTCCTTTGCGTGGAAGGCAAGCTTGGCAATTCAGATATGTAGATTCCCTTCTCTGTAACTGATTCTGTGTAACCCTAGCCCCCTCCCGTGTCTATATAAACCGGAGGGTTTAGTCCATAGGACAATAACAATCATAATCATAGGCTAGCTTCTAGGGTTAGCCTCTATGATCTCGTGGTAGATCAACTCTTGTAATACTCATATCATGAAGATAAATCAAGCAGGAAGTAGGGTATATATTACCTCCATAGAGAGGGCCCGAACCTGGGTAAACATCGTGTCCCCCGCCTCCTGTTACCATTAGCCTTAGACGCACAGTTCGGGACCCCCTACCCAAGATCCGCTGGTTTTGACACCGACATTGGTGCTCTCATTGAGAGTTCCACTATGTTTTCACCATAAGGCTTCATGGCTCCTTCAATCATCTACAATGATGCGGTCCAGGGTGAGGTTTTCCTCCCCGGACAGATCTTCGTATTCGGCGGCTTTGCACTACGGGCCAACTCGCTTGGCCATCTGGAGCAGATCGATAGCTACGCCCCTGGCCATCAGGTTAGGTTTGGAAGCCTAAACTACACTACGGATATCCATGGAGACTTGATCTTTAATAGACTCGAGCACATAACTGGTGCACCCTGCATCCACGATGAGCACGACCTAGATCTGCCATCGGGCGATGCTCGGTACATTTCTTATGACTATTGTTGAGTCCATGGATTATACGCACTTTTACCTTTCCATCGTTGCTAGCCTCTTCGGTACCGTGCATTGCCCTTTCTCACCTTGAGAGTTGGTGCAAACTTTGCCGGTGCATCCAAACCCCATGATACAATACGCTCTATCACACATAAGCCTCCTTATATGTTCCTCAAAACAGCCACCATACCTACCTATTATGGCATTTCCATAGCCATTCCGAGATATATTGCCATGCAAATTCCACCGTTCCGTTTTATTATGACACATATCATCAATATCATATTGATTTGCATGATCATATAGTTGGATAGTATTTTTGGATCCACCACCATTCATATTTTTATACATGCTACGCTAGATCATTGCACAAGCCATTCATATAGAGTCATATTTTTGTTCTAGCATTGAGTGGTAAGTAAAAAGAAGTGTGACGATCATATGCACTGTTAGAGCATTTTCCCATGTGAGGAATATAAAAAAAATGAAAAAAGGCCAAATGAGCCCAAGAAAAAGAGAGGCCAAAGTGCCCAACAAAAAGAAAAAAAATTAAAAAAATCAAAGAAAAAATAGATGGGGCAATGCTACTATCCTTTTCCACACTTGTGCTTCAAAGTAGCACCATGTTCTTCATGATGAAGAGTCTCCTATTTTCTCACTTTCATATATTACTAGTGGGAATTCTTCATTATAGAACTTGGATTGTATATTCCAATGATGGGCTTCCTCAAATGCCCGAGGTCTTCATGAGCAAGCAAGTTGGATGCACACCCACTTAGTTTTCTTTTGAGCTTTCATACAGTTATAGCTCTAGTGCATCCGTTGCATGGCAATCCCTACTCCTTGCAATGATATCAATTGATGCGCATCTCCATAGCCCATTGGTTAGCCTTGTCAATGTGAGACTTTTGTAACATCCCAATATTTAATTTGGATGTTATACATAGATCATCATATGCATATCATATTTTATTTCCATTTTGGTTGTGATCCTAGAAATCTTAAGCAACTCAAGGACCCAAGGAGAGAGTTGGAGGTTTCATAATATTTCATGTTTGAATTCATTTCAAATTTGAAAAAGGATCAATTTGATTTTTAATAATTTCTCTCCAATTATTTCCAACAATAAAAAAATAAATGGGAGATGATAAAATGAATTCTTCAACAGAAGAGAAATAATGGAGAAGAAATTTTAAAATCAAATTATTATTTTATTCGTATTTTATTTGTATTGGAGAAAAACATGCATTTTCAAAAATTGCATTTAGTCCAGAAAAATGTTCATTATGTCCCAAATATTAGGTAGGGACCGTGAAAATTGTTTCTGGAATTTTTATAAGTTTATTTTTATTTATTTAGGATTTTCTCGCAAAAATCGATTTTTAAAAAGTTTACGAACCGAACTGGGCCGAAGGCCCAGCCGACCCAAGTCGCCGCCGCCTTCGCCGATCGTGCGGGAACCGGACTCACCGGAGTCCGGGATCGAGCCGCGCCGCTAGCTTGCCCCTTCTGCCAAGCCGCGACCCCCCCCCTTTATAAGCGGACCCCCCTCCCCGCCGCCCTCCTCCTCAATAGCCATTGCCGACAACGACAAGTCGCCCACGCCGCTGCCGCCGCATTGCCACTGCCGCCTGCACCACCCCGTCGCTGCCCCGCATCGCTGGATCCTCGCCGGAGCTGCCGCCGCTGTGATCCGATCCGATCCGATCCACCGCCGCTGGTTTTATTTCGCGAAACGGTATAACCATCAAAACCCGTCCCGATTTTTTTAGTTTTCGGTTTTTATCGGTTTATTTTATTAGGTTAGTTTAATTAGCGAATATTCGTTCGTTTAGATCTGTTAGTGAACGCTTCCGTTTGTTAATTTCTGTTAGCGAATATCCAGTCTGTAGATTTTTTTAGTTTTATTTTCGGCCAGGGACCTATCCCCGAATAGTTTTCTCGTGATTTAGCCCTTTATATTAAAACTAGCGTAACTTTTAGCTCGTTTATCCAGATTAGATGAAACCAACGCCTCAATCTTCGCAATGATCTCTTCTTTCTAGTAAACCAACTTGAACATGATTTTGACAATTTAAAATTTGAGTTTAGTTCAGATTAGTAATCGATCTTGTTTTGTTTTTATCTTGAGTTTAGTAGCTCCATTTGAGTGGTTTCTTTTTGCAAATCGTAGCTAATCACATGTACCTACTGTGAAGATATAATCCACATAAAAATAATGCTGTTAGGTTCTGTTCTCTATTTAGTTTAGCCGTTTGTCTATTTCGAGTTTTATTTGGATCTTTCCTCGAGTTCTCTTTGTTTTGTTTGAGTGATTGCTTATGTATGCTACTGTTTTTCTATGCTGGATTACCCAGAGTGCGAGGCTTGTTACTACGAATCTCTAGATTTTGCAGATCATCAGCAAGGCAAGTTATACTTTTATCATACTGTTCTATTCCCAGTTTTTACTATGCATTAGTTATGCTCCTCAAATATTTGTATGAGTAGGATTGGGAACATGTGGTTTGGTTGTAGTACTTGATGTAGGAACCTAATACCTTTTGATCACCCTGGGAATATACGTTATACTCTATTATTGCTTAGCCATGCCCATAGACGGGGATTGGATCGTGATTCACATGGAAGTTATGAGAGTTATTAATCTTGGATAACATTAAGGTGGCAACTTTAATAAACATCTGGGTGGATTGGTTGGGGCACCTGGAGAATACAGTGTTTGTCCATTTGGAAAATCCCAGAGTACCCATGTGATTTTTCCTCAGTTTGACACACAGGCTCAAAGGGATCATATGATATTTCATGCCTAGAAACTTCTGTGTGCAGCCACAAGCCATTATGGGCTCTGGCATAGTTGAGTAAGTTGTATGAGCTCTCGAAGACGTGGACTAGCAGATGTAGGGGAAAGTAGGTGTACCGGTCTGCCCAGAGTAGGTAGTTAATGCTTCAGAAAGAATATATCTCGATCTTCCGATCATGGATGCGGTCGAGTCTTGTGGGAAAAAGTGTGCAACCTCTACAGAGTGTATAAACTAATCATGTTTAGCCGTGTCCCCGGTTATGGACATCTTGAGTATCTGGAATTGGATATTATTGTTGATCTCATCACTCTTTAATTAATTGAATTGGGTTTAATGTTGATACTTGTTTAATTGGGATTTGAGTTGGAGGAACCTTCTCAAATATTAGAACAACTTGGGAGTAGTTCAAATAAAATTGATTCCTTTGTTGTAGGAAAAAACTAGCTTTATGCAAAACCATAAACTTAGGGCCTCCACCAGCCAAATATTAAATGTAGATATAGTTCTTGCATTCATTGCTTTACAATGTAACTCTGCCAGCATATTCAATGTGCTGACCTACACGGTTGCAATGTCTCATGTTGTAGACTACTCAGACGCCAAATAAGGTGTGATAGGTCGTTGTCGTGCACTCAGCTATGCCGTTGGAGTTAATGGACTCATGTACCTTCGAAGCTTCTGCAGTTATTTAGTTTAGATGGCCTTTAGCCATATTATTTGTGTAATCATACTCTTTATGAGGACCTCAATGTAATAAGCGTGTGATTGAACTCTGTTATAATTCCTAAAGTACTGTGTGTGTCAGCATTACCAATCCAGGGATGACACTTAAGCACAGAGACCTCGGTCCATTGGGATCGTGGTCGCTACAAGATGGTATTAGAGCACACGCTGACTATAGGACGCAACCACTAGAATAAGCCACATGAATTGTCTTCTTTGCTCATTTCTAATTCTCCTCTATTTCTACTCTATAGATGGCAGACCCTAGGAACAAATTCACTCAGCTGGATGATGACACCCCTTTCGAGCGACACTTGAAGGAAGTCACTAAGTACTTGAACATCAGACTACCAAGCTTCACTGGGACTTTCTCTGCAACTTTACAGGAAGAGGAGCGCTGGAAGATCAAAGTTTGGGTACCTGGGAGGACATTTGCGCCAACAACGGAGCCCATTGATTTCTACCTGGATGCACCAAGTTGGAGTTTAGGAAAGAGCATCACAACCCACATCACTTTTGGACGCATATGTAAGTGTATCACAAGGAGCTGGAAAACACCATCTATCAAATATGTGGCCGCCGAGACAAAGAATGGGAGATGATTCTTACGAGGAAGGATGGATCAATTGCAGCTTGCATTCAGGAGATGGGTGACCACATTCGTCGATACGAGAATCAACTGTGCTTCAACATGAAAAAGATCAAGAAGCTGATGAAGAAGAATATCAAGCTAGAAGAGGAACTCAAGTCTACATGCAATGGATACAAGGAAGAAATTGCCATACTACTGGAGAAGCATGAAGATTTGAAAAGGAAGCTAGGACTACCCGTGGAGAACCATAAGCGAGAACCTGCAAAGGAGATCCGTTCGGAGGACTACATCATCTTGTACGACACCGACACGGACAGTGATGCAAATGATGACAGTGATGACGACTACGTAGACGAAGCTGGAGCAGATATCATGGAGTCTTCCTCCGATCAAAATTTCTAGACGACCACCATGTTACTAGTAGTATCTTCCAAGTAGTTAGCATGATCGAGTTTGTAATCGTAGTTAGATCCTTTGTGTGAACCTTGTTTGTTATTGAATTAAGTGACTTGATTGTGTTTGCCTCGTGTGCATATGGGTAGTGAAATCTCTCTTAGACCTTATTCTATTCTGTTTTCTCACCGCATCTAACCAATCAGATGCCTTGAGACATGATAATGGATCCATGTTCCCACCGGAGCTCACCCAGTTGATCTAGCAGCAGAATGCCTTGATGCGGATGCTAGTTCGGAACCAGAACCAAGGCAGCAACAACAACAACCCACCGCCACCACCCCCTATCGACGACCTAGCCCGTTTTCTGAGGTTGAATCCTCCGGTGTTCTCTAGCAGCACCGAGCCGATTGTTGCAGATGATTGGCTCCGTAAGATTGGAAGGGAGCTGACTACAACAGGATGCACAGATGCGGAGAGAGTGTGTTTTGCCGCACACCAGCTTGATGGACCCGCAACATCTTGGTGGGAGAACTTCACCACCACTTACCCCATTGATACAGTTACATGGGATCAGTTTCAGCAGGCTTTCCGCACCGCCCATGTTTCAGCAGGAGCTATGAGCATGAAGAAGCGTGAGTTTCACAACTTGCACCAAGGGAGTCGTATAGTGGGATAGTATGTGGATGAGTTTAGCAAGTTAGCATGCTATGCCCGGGATGATGTGGCCACAGATGCCGCGAAGCAAGAAAATTTCTTGAGGGACTCAATGATGAGCTACGTATGCAGTTGATGGTGGCAACTTTCAACAACTATGAGGAGTTGGTAGACAGGGCCCTCATGATAGAAGGAAAGCAACAACAGATTGAAAATCGCAAGAGGAAGTATGGACAGGGGAGGTACACTTCCGGAGATCAGCAGAAGCCCCGCTATTCCCCGTACTCGGGAGGTGATACGTCCATTTTGCATCATGCTTTTATATTGATATATATTGCATTATGGGCAGTTACTACACGTTATGTCACAATACTTATGGCTATTCTCTCTTATTTTATAAGGTTTACATGAAGAGGTAGAATGCCGGCAGCTGGAATTCTGGGCTAGAAAAGGAGCAAATATTAGAGACCTATTCTGCACAACTCCAAAAGTCCTGAAACTCCATGAAAGTCATTTTTGGAATTAATAAAAAATACTGAGCGAAAGAAATACCACAGAGGGGCCACCCACCGTCCATGAGGGTGGGGGGCGCGCCCCCTGCCTCGTGGGGCCCCTGGCAGCCTTCCGATGACTATCCTCTGCTATATGAAGTCTTTTACCCTGGAAAAAAATCATAAGAAAGCTTTCGGGATGAAACACCACCGCCACGAGGCGGAACCTTGGCGGAACCAATCTTGGGCTCTGGCGGAGCTGTTCTGCCGGGGAAACATCCCTCTAGGAGGGGGAAATCATCACCATCGATCCTCTCTTCGGGAGGGGGTCAATCTTCATCAACATCTTCACCAGCACCATATCCTCTCAAACCCTAGTTCATCTCTTGTATTCAATCTTTGTCCCAAAACCTCAGATTGGTACGTGTGGGTCACGAGTAGTGTTGATTACTCCTTGTAGTTGATGCTAGTTGGTTTATTTGGTGGAAGATCATATGTTCAGATCCTATATGCATATTAATACCCCTCTGATTATGAACATGAATATGATTTGTGAGTAGTTACGTTTGTTCCTGAGGACATGGGTGAAGTCTTGCTATAATTAGTCATGTGAATTTGGTATTCGTTCGATATTTTGATAAGACGTATGTTGTCTGTCCTCTAGTGGTGTTATGTGAACGTCGACTACATGACACTTCACCATTTTTTGGGCCTAGAGGAAGGCATTGGGAAGTAATAAGTAGATGATGGGTTGCTAGAGTGATAGAAGCTTAAACCCTAGTTTATGCGTTGCTTCGTAAGGGGATGCTTTGGATCCATATGTTTCATGCTATGGTTAGCTTTACCTTAATACTTCTTTTGTAGTTGCGGATGCTTGTAATAGGGGTTAATCATAAGTGGGATGCTTGTCCAAGAAAGGGCAGTACCCAAGCACCGGTCCACCCACATATCAAATTATCAAAGTAACAAACGCGAATCATATGAGCGTGATGAAAACTAGCTTGATGATAATTCCCATGTGTCCTCGGGAGCGCTTTTCTCTATATAAGAGTTTGTCCAGGCTTGTCCTTTCCTACAAAAAGGATTGGGCCATCTTGCTGCACTTTATTTACTGTTGTTATTTGTTACCTATTAGAAATTACCTTATCACAAAACTATCTGTTACCGATAATTTCAGTGCTTGCAGAGAAAACCTTACTGAAAACCGTTTGTCATTTCCTTCTGTTCCTCGTTGGGTTCGACATCTTACTTATCGAAAGGACTATGATAGATCCCCTACACTTGTGGGTCATCAAGACTCTTTTTTAGCGCTGTTGCCGCGGAGTGAAGCGCCTTTGGTAAGTGGAACTTGGTAAGGAAAGATTTATATAGTGTGCTAAAATTTACTGTCACTTGTTACTATGGAACATAATCCTTTGAGGGGCTTGTTCGGGGTATCTTTGATACATCTCCAACATATCTATAATTTTTGATTGTTCCATGCTATTATATTATCTGTTTTGGATGTTTAATGGGCTTTACTATGCACTTTTATGTTAATTTTGGGACTAACCTATTAACCAGAGGCCCAATCCAAATTGCAGTTGTTTTGCCTATTTCAGTCTTTCGCAAAAAAGGAATATAAAACTGAGTCCAAACAGAATGAAACCTTTGGGAGAGTTATTTTTGGAACAAACATGATCCAAAGCATATACCCCGAGGTGGACGTCAAGAAAGAAGCGAGGAGGCCACGAGGCAGGGAGGCGCGCCTGCCCCCCTGTGCATGCCCCCACCCTCGTGGGCCCCTCGCAGCTCCACTAACCTACTTCTTCCTCCTATATATACCCATATACCCCGAAAACATCCAGGAGCACCATAGATCGGGAGTTCCGCCGCCGCAAGCCTCCGTAGCCACAAAAAAACAACCAGGACCCTGTTCCGGCACCCCGCCGGAGGGGGGATCCATCACGGGTGGCCATCTTCATCATCCCGGTGCTCTCCATGACGAGGAGGGACTAGTTCACCCTCGGGGCTGAGGGTATGTACCAGTAGCTATGTGTTTGATCTCTCTCTCTCTCTCGTGTTCTTGATTTGGCACGATCTTGATGTATCGCGAGCTTTGCTATTATAGTTGGATCTTATGATGTTTCTCCCCCTCTACTCTCATGTAATGGATTGAGTTTTCGCTTTGAAGTTATCTTATCGGATTGAGTCTTTAAGGATTTGAGAACACTTGATGTATGTCTTGCATGTGCTTATCCGTGGTGACAATGGGTATCACGTGATCTACTTGATGTATGTTTTGGTGATCAACTTGCGGGTTCGGTGACCTTGTCAACTTATGCATAGGGGTTGGCACATTTTTTCGTCTTGACTCTCTGGTAGAAACTTTGGGGCACTCTTTGAAGTACTTTGTGTTGGTTGAATAGATGAATCTAAGATTGTGTGATGCATATCGTATAATCATGCCCATGGATACTTGAGGTGACATTGGAGTATCTAGGTGACATTAGGGTTTTGGTTGATTTGTGTCTTAAGGTGTTATTCTAGTATGAACTCTATGATAGATCGAACAGAAAGAATAGCTTCGTGTTATTTTACTACGGACTCTTGAATAGATCGATCAGAAAGGATAAATTTGAGGTGGTTTCATACCCTACAATAATCTCTTAGTTTGTTCTCTGCTATTAGTGAGTTTGGAGTGACTCTTTATTGCATGTTCAGGGATAGTTATATGATCCAATTATGTTATTATTGTTGAGAGAACTTGCACTAGTGAAAGTATGAACCTTAGGCCTTGTTTCCTAGCATTGCAATACCGTTTGTGCTCACTTTTATCATTAGTTACCTTGCTGTTTTTATAATTTCAGATTACAAAAACATATATATCTACCATCCATATTGCACCTGTATCACCATCTCTTCGCCGAACTAGTGCACCTATACAATTTACCATTGTATTGGGTGTGTTGGGGACACAAGAGACTCTTTGTTATTTGTTTGCAGGGTTATTTGAGAGAGACCATCTTCATCCTACGCCTCCCACGGATAGATAAACCTTAGGTCATCCACTTGAGGGAAATTTTCTACTGTCCTACAAACCTCTGCACTTGGAGGCCCAACAACGTCTACAAGAAGAAGGTTGCATAGTAGACATCAAGCAATTTCTGGCGCTGTTGCCGGGGAGGTGTGTGCTTGAAGGTATATCTTTAGATGTTGCAATCGAATCTTTTAGTTTCTTGTTTTATCACTAGTTTAGTCTATAAAAGAAAACTACAAAAAAAATTGGAATTGAGGGTGCCTCATATGCTTCATCTTATTAATGTATTTCATGAAAATAAGGATTCCGATAATTGTGCCAAAATGTTAGAAGAAGAATGCATTAAAATGTTTGGCACTAAATCTTTGAATAATGAGCATGATTGCAATGTTGTTAGTACGAACTCTTTGAATATCCATAGTACTAATGATGATTGCACTAGTCATGATGAAAAGTTCTCTTATAAGCATGTGAATTTTTGTGGAGTGCATAGAGTTTGCAAGTACACACCAAATAGGGAAGATAGCTTTTTCTAGAGGCATAAGTATTTAGAAACCAAATGGTTGCAAGAAAGGGTAGATGTTTGTGCTGAGAATTTAAATTTTCTTAATCATCCTTGTGAACTTTGCAATGAACATGGTCATTTAAATATCCAATACACATTGTTTCATGATCGTATCGTGTCCAAAAATTGTAATGACTTGATTTCCCTTGCACATCATAATGAACTTAGTTTGCTTTTGGGTTATGAAGAAATGAAACGTATAACTAAGGATATGCCAGAATTTGTCCTTGATAAAGTTCTTGATTTTGATCTAGAAGAATTTTTAAGTATTGTGCGGTAAATTGCATTGAAAATCCTTATATTGCCAATTACATAAAGAAAAGAAAACAAATAGAAGATCAAGAGAATACAAATGAAAGGGAAGAGACTTCCCAATATCCTCCTATTATTTCTTATGATGAATCAGGTAACGAGGAGGAGCTTTCTATTCTAGAAATCTCATTAATAAGGAGCTCAAAAAAGAGGGTTAAACCCACACATGATGTGACAAAGAAAAAGAAAAGACAGAGAAGCAAAGGTAGAAATGTATCCCTCCCAAATGATGTTGCTCATATTACTCATTGCGATGATGATAATTGCTATACTATTGGTGCTATCCATACTATTAATGATGAGAGTGATTATGCTTATGATATGAAAAGGCCCAAGCTTGGGAATGCTATGTTTGATGATAATGACATGTTTGAGGTGATATAATTAATGTTTGTCCCAACCTTGGGGATGCTATGTTTAATGAAGACGATATTTTTAGCCTCCCAAGTTTTGATGAGTAAATTTATTATGATGATAGCATGCCTCCTATTTATGATGATTATTGTGATGACACTTATGCTATAAAAAGTAGTGATGATTATATTTATAAAACTTGTCATGATTATGATTACCCTTTTTCTGAACATTACTCTTTTAATGTGGAAACAATTTATAGTGTTCGAGTCTCTTATGATACTCCCACTATTCCGAATAAGAAGAATTTTGCTTATGTGGAGAGTAATAAAATTTCTATGCTTGTAGATCATGAAAAGAATGCTTTATGTGAAGGTTATATTGTTGAATTCACTAATGATGCTACTGAAAATTATTATGAGGGAGGAACATACTCTTGTAGGAATTGCAATAATATCAAGTTTCCTCTCTATGTGTTGAAAATCTTGAAGCCATGCTTGTTTTACCATCCTATGCTAGTTTATTCTTGTTCTCATAAGTTGTTTGCTCACAAAATCCCTATGCATAGGAAGTGGGTTATACTTAAATGTGCTAGTCATATTCTTCATGATTCTCTCTTTATGTTTCAATTCTTATCTTTTATGTGAGCATCATTGAAATCATCATGCCTAGCTAGGGGCGTTGAACGATAGTGCTTGTTGGGAGGCAACCCAATTTTATTTTTGTTCCTTGATTTTTGTTCCTGTTTAGTAATAAATAATTCATCTAGCCTCTGTTTAGATGCGTTTTTATGTTTTAATTAGTGTTTGTGACAAGTAGAACCTTTGGGAAGAGTTGGGTGAAGTCTTTGTGATCTTGCTGTAAAAAACAGAAACTTTTGCACTCACAAGATTATCTGCCATTTTTCACTGGAGAGTGATTTAAGGTTGATTATTTTTGAAGACGATTAATAGAAAAATTCCTCAGGTCCACCAATCTATTTCAGAATTTTTGGAGTTACAGAAGTATACGTTTGATACAGATTACTACAGATTGTTCTGTTTTTGACAGATTCTGTTTTCTATGTGTTGTTTGCTTATTTTGATGAATCTATCAGAGGGTATGAACCATAGAGAAGTTGGAATACAGTAGATATTACACCAATATAAATTTAAAATGAGTTCACAACAGTACCTAAGTGGTGGTTTTATTTTCTTATACTAACGGAGCTTACGAGTTTTCTGTTGAGTTTTGTGTTGTGAAGTTTCCAAGTTTTGGGTAAAGATTCGATGGACTATGGAATAAGGAGTGGCAAGAGGCTAAGCTTGGGGATGCCCAAGGCACCCCAAGGTAATATTCAAGGACAACCAAGAGCCTAAGCTTGGGGATGCCCCGGAAGGCATCCCCTCTTTCATCTTCGTTCATCGGTAACTTTACTTGGAGCTATATTTTTATTCACCACATGATATGTGTTTTGCTTGAAGCATCATTTTATTTTGTGTTGATTGATGTTTGAATAAAATACCAATATCTAAAATTCTTAAATGTTCGAGAGTCTTCAGATAGTTGCGTAATTATTCGACTACTCGTTGATCTTCTCTTATATTTTTTGGAGTAGTTTGTCATTTGCTTTAGTGCTTCACTTATATATTTTTAGAGCACGGTGGTGGTTTTATTTTATAGAGATTATTTATATCTCATGATTCACTTATATTATTTTGAGAGTCCTTTAGAACAACATGGTAATTTTCTTGGGTTATAAAATTAGTCCTAATATGATGGGCATCCAAGTTGGGTATAATAAAAACTTTCATATAAAGTGCATTGAATACTATGATAAATTTGATACTTGATAATTGTTTTGAGATATAAAGGTGGTAATGTTAGAGTCATGCTAGTTGGGCAATTATGAAATTGAGAAATACTTGTGTTAAGGTTGGCAAGTCCCGTAGCATGCACGTATGGTGAACGTTGTGTGACAAATTTGAAGCATGGGGTGTTCTTTGATTGCCTTCCTTATGAGTGGAGGTCGGGATCACACGATGGTTAACTCCTACCAACCCTTCCCCTAGGAGCATGCATAGTAGTACTTTGCTTCGAGGGCTAATAAACTTTTGCAATAAGTATATGAGTTCTTTATGACTAATGTGAGTCCATGGATTATACGCACTGTTACCCTTCCGCAATTTGCTAGCCTCTACAGTACCGTGCATTGCCCTTTCTCACCTTGAGAGTTGGTGCAAACTTCGTCGGTGCATCCAAACCCCGTGATACAATACGCTCTATCACACATAAACCTCATTATATCTTCCTCAAAACAGCCACCATACCTACCTATTATGGCATTTCCATAGCCATTCTGAGATATATTGCCATGCAAATTTCCACCATTCCGTTTATTATGACATGCTCCATCATTGTCATATTGCCTTGCATGATCATGTAGTTGACATCGTATTTGTGGCAAAGCCACCATGCATAATTTTTCATACATGTCACTCTTGAATCATTGCACATCCCGGTACACAGCCGAAGTATCACGCCCAAGATGCGACCCTATCCTAAAGGAACTCGAAGGTCCCACCAAGGATAGAAGCGCATCTTGAAGACGCTGTTGCAAGGTGGATATCATTACATCAACATTACATAATAGATGGGGATACATACAAAAGGCATACAATGCCACACGAATACAACATCATCTTACATAAGAGCACCATCCAACTACGGATGAAACAGAAACAGAAACTCAAATGACATCCACCCTGCTAGCCCAGGCTGCCGACCTGGAACCTATCCCCTGATCGAAGAAGAAGCAGAACAAGAACTCCAAACAAGTAACATCGCTCTCGCGTCATGATCATCGCATAACCTGTACCTGCAGCTGTTGCTATAGTAATCTGTGAGCCACGAGGACTCAGCAATCCCATTACCATGGGTATCAAGACTAGCAAAGCTTAATGGGTAAGGAAGGGGTAAAGTGGTGAGGTTGCAGCAGCATCTAAGCATATATGGTGGCTAACATACGCAAATAAGAGCGAGAAGAGAAGCAATGGAACGGTCGTGAAGCTAGCAATGATCAAGAAGTGATCATGAACTCCTAATTACGTCAAACATAACCCAAAACCGTGTTCACTTCCCGGACTCCGCCGAGAAGAGACCATCACGGCTACACACACGGTTGATGCATTTTAATTCGTATCTGGTGTCAAGTTATCTACAACCGGACATTAACAAATTCCCATCTGCCACATAACCGCGGGCACGGCTTTCAAAAGTTTATACCCTGCAGGGGTGTCCCAACTTAGCACATCACAAGCTCTCACGGTCAACAAAGGATATTCCTTCTCCCAGGAAGACCCGATTAGTCTCAGAATCCCAATTTACAAGACATTTCGACAATGGTAAAACTAGACCAGCAAAGCCGCCCGATGTGCCGACAATCCCGATAGGAGCTGCACATATCTCATTCTCAGGGCAACACCGGATGAGACTAGTTACGAGTAAAACCAGACCTCAAGTTTCCCCCAGGTGGCCCCGCAGGCAGCTCAGTTCGGACCAGCACTTAGAGAAGCACTGGCCTGGGGGGGCTAAAATAAAGATGACCCACGGGTTGGCCGACCCAAGGGAAAGGTAAATAGGTGAGGAAAATGGTAAAACCAAGGTTGGGCCTTGCTGGAGGAGTTTTATTCAAAGCGAACTGTCAAGGGGGTCCCATAAATCACCCAACCGCATAAGGACTGCAAAATCTGGGAACATAACACCGGTTTGACGGAAACTAGCGTGGCAAGAGTGGAACAAAACACTAGGCATAAGGCCGAGCCTTCCACCCTTTACCAAGTATATAGATGCATTAATTAAATAAGAGATATTGTGCTATCCCAACATAATCCTGTCCACCATGGAGCAATCTTCAACTTCACCTGCAACTAACAACGCTATAAGAGGGGCTGAACAAAGTGGTAACAGCCGAGCAACGGTTTGCTTGGAAGGGTGAAAAAGGTTAGAGGCTGACATGGCAAATTGGGAGGCTTGAAGAACAAGTGATAGGTAGCGCAGCAGAGCGATAGAACGAAGCAACTAGCATAGCAATGATAGTAATGAGATCCAAGGTGACGGTCATCTTGCCTGAAATCCCGCTAGGAAGAAGAACGAGTCCATGAAGAAGATGAAGCCATGAAGACGAACCAAGCGTAGACGAACGAATCCTCACGATCGCAACGAAATGGGAACTATCGAGAAGAAGCACACAACATGGTAAACACACCACACATATACATGACATGATGCTCAACCAAGCATGATGCACGACAAAGCTACATGAAGCTACTCATGGCAAGGGATGACGCATATAAGAGCGACACGTCAAAGCAAGTTTAAATGAGGCCGGAAACAACATATAACAATTCCGGTAAGTCCTCATAGGCAAATTTCGAAATTGGTCCAGATCTGAATAAATCTTATGTTCAAGTTGTTAAACAGCAATTTAAGATGAACCAAGATGATCTACATGAGATTCTAGTCAAGTTACATATAAAGTTCATTTAATTCTGAGCTACGGCCTAGAAGATATGAGCAAAACAAGTCAAACATGGCATTGATGCAAAATGCATACAAACATCAAGCAACACCTCAAAATAAGGATGCAACATGATAAGATGAAACTACATGCAAAACTAAGCAAGTTTCATATAGAGCACACACAAAATGGAGCAACGGTTCAACACACACATGAAACAAAGTTTAAAGGACAAGCTGTCCAAAACAGCAGCTAGGCATATTGCAAGCATCAAAACGACAAGTTACAGCACCTTAAGATGAAAACAAAAGGCATGGACATGATGTACATGTAAAGCATGACAAAACATGAACACTGAGCTATCTCCAGAAAACACTATAACATGCTCAAAAGGACATGGCAAGATTGCAAATAATAACAGTTTCAGACTTAGCAGAAATAACATCAGGTTACAATGTTTAGAGTTATCAAACAACATGCTACAGGAACTTATCATGGAAAACAAAGGAATGGCATGCTAATGTTAAAGACAAAGAACAAGACGCCCTTACTGAACTAATTCCAAAGATCAACAGAAAAGATGGAACGATCCATGCAAACATAGCAAGTGATATGACAGATTCAGACATGGCAGGAACAACGATAAGTAGGAATGTTGGTGAGCTTGTACCACTGGCCAAAGAGCAATACATGGCATGACAAGGTTCCCAACAGTAATAATACATGTTTATGAAGCTAAGAATGGCAAGAACAAGTTCATAGGGTGCATTGATCACTAACAAAGCTCATGGGAAAACTGAACTTAATGTTACCAAGCTGACAGCAACATTATTTAGCAAATTGAGAGCAAGATTACAACAAGCTACAGCAGGATATAAATGCAACCGGGGGCATGGATGGATAGATCATGACATGTACAACAAAACATCATTAGTGCACATCTCCAGATTATGCATAGAATGACTTGTAGCAGCAGGTTTACATAGCATCATGATATAACAGTTTCAGCCTAGCAAAACAGTAACAACAAGTAGCTCACTTCGTGAGCTTGATGCACTTACTACAAGACTCGCAAAAATACATGGATTGCACCTATGTAAATATGGCATGATGTAGCTCGAAACTCATGTACACATCAAGTTCAAAGGATGCACACACAAAATGAAACAAAAATGACAAATCACCAAGTTCTGTTAACAGACAGCAGTTAACATCATATAGCACTCTTGCAACGATGATTATGGCATCAAGATGAACTCAAACAAGCATGGCATAATGGACCAAAATGAAGAGAATCTCACAATGAACATTCCTATATATTATATGCACAAATCGGAGCAACACACATGAAGTTATGGCATGATGAACAAAGCACCAGAATATGCAACAATTTCGGGACTTAGCAGAAATTACCACTCCGGATCTAGGGTTGACCGTGACACGAAAAACGAGGCAGGCGGCGGCTCGTCGGAGTTTTGGCCGGGGAAGACAAGGACGACGGCCAGAGGTGAAGGAGAGGGTGCCGGAGACGTTGGGGTCACCAGATCCGGTCGCTCCTCGACCGGATCTGGCCGGAGAAGGAGAGGAACGAGGTGCCGAGGAGGAGGCGGCAACGCGGCACGAGAGCTCCGGCGAGTTCCTGCAGCGGAGCGGCGGGTCGAAGAAGGCCGGTGACCACACGGGGTTCGGCGGCTCGGGGATCCCGCAGGCGAGCAGCGGCGGCGAAGGCTCAGGCGTCGCACTCCGGCGAGGACAGAGCCGGGTGACGGCGAAGCGCGGAGGCGGGGAGGTGGCCGGCGGCGAGGCGTGAGGCGGCGGCGCAGGGAAGGCCCAGACAGCGGAGCGTGGGGGCCGATCCGGGCTTCGACGGCGGTGGTTCGGGCCCGTGCAGGCCCGCGATGGGCTCCACGGGCCGGCGGCGCGAGGACGGTGGCGGTGGACATGTGGCGGCTCCGGATACGCTGAGGGGGCGATGCGGACATGTCCGGCGGCGGGTAAAATGTCCGGTGGCACAGAGGAGGAAGACGCTAGGGTTCATCCGCGAATTTTCGGGGGAGGTGCAAATATATAGGTAGAGGGAGCTAGGAGAGTCCAAATGAGGTGCAGTTTTCGCCCACACAATCGTGATCGAACGACCGAGAACATGGATGGGGTTTTGATGGGCTCATGGGCTGTGGTGAAGAGGGGCTGGGCTCCAAAGAGAGAGGGGTTTCGGGCTACGCGGTTAGCCGTTGGGGCATCAAACGACCTCCAAATGGAACGAAATTTGATGGGCGGTCTACCGGTGCTATACCAAGGCCACTCGGCAAATCTCGGTCCATTCCGAGAATGTTTTTATACCCCTCACGAAACAAGGTCTGAGAGGGGGTGACGGGCGCGCGCGAGAGGTCTGGACTCCGAACGGACAACGGAGAGAACCAGGAGGACCCGAACGGATGCAAGTTTTGAAAAACATGCAGATGAAATGCAGACGATGACATGGCAAAATGCAACATGCAAGCAATGACATGGCAACTACGACGAATAACTGGAAGACACCTGGCGCATCAAATCTGGGGCGTTACACGAAGGCACTCATATAGAGTCATATTTGTTCTAAGTATCGAGTTGTAATTCTTGAGTTGTAAGTGAGGAAAGGATGATAGAGACTATGATTCCCCACAAGTCGGGATGAGACTCCGGACTTTATAAAAAATAAAGAGGCCAAAGAAGCCCAAATAAAAAAATTAAAAAAAGAGAGGCCAAAGAAGCCCACATAAAAAAATGAGAGAGAAAGAGAGAAGGGACAATGCTACTATCGTTTTACCACACTTGTGATTCAAAATAGCACCATGATCTTTATGATAGAGAGTTTCTTATTTTGTCACTTTCATATAGTGGTGGGAATTTTTCATTATAGAACTTGGCTTGTATATTCCGGTGATGGGCTTCCTCAAAATGCTCTAGGTTTCGTGAGCAGGCAAGTTGGATGCACACCCACTTAGTTTCTTTTTGATGAGCTTTCATGCATTTATAGCTCTAGTGCATCCGTTGCATGGCAATCCCTACTCCTCGTATTGACATCAATTGATGGGCATCTCCATAGCCCGTTGATTAGCCGCGTCAATGTGAGACTTTCTTCTTTTTTGTTTTCTCACATAATCCCTATCATCATACTCTACTCCACCCATAGTGCTATGTCCATGGCCTATGCTCATGTATTGCGTGAGGGTTGAAAAGGCTAAAGCATGTTAAAGAGTATGAACCAATTGCTTGGCTGAAACCGGCGTTGTGCATGATGGGAGCATTTTGGGTGACGAAAATGAAGCATGGCCAAACTATATGATTTTGTACGGATAAGCTTTCTTTGGCTATGTTATTTTGATAAGACATAAACTGCTTGGTTAGCATGCTTGAAGTATTACTATTTTATGTCAATATTAAACTTTTATCTTGAATCTTTTGGATCCGAACATTCATGCCACAATAAAGAAAATTATATTGAGAATTATGTTAGGTAGCATTCCACATCAAAAATTCTATTTTTATCATTTTCTTACTCGAGGACGAGCAGGAATTAAGCTTGGGGATGCTTGATACGTCTCCAACGTATCTATAATTTTTTATTGTTCCATGCTATTATATTATCCGTTTTGGATGTTTAATGGGCTTTATTATGCGCTTTTATATTATTTTTGGGACTAACCTATTAACCGGAGGCCCAGTCCAAATTGCAGTTTTTTTTGCCTATTTCAGTCTTTCGCAGAAAATGAATATCAAACGGAGTCCAAACGGAATGAAACCTTCGGAAGAGTTATTTTTGGAACAAACAAGATCTAGAGGACTTGGAGTGGACATCAAGAAATAAGCGAGGAGGCCACGAGGCAGGGAGGCGCGCCCGCCCCCCTGGGCGCGCCCCCACCCTTGTGGGCCCTGAGGGAGTCCTGGATTAAGGGGTCCTCGGACAGCCGGACTATATACTTTGTCCGGACTGTAGGACTATGAAGATACAAGATAGAAGACTTCATCCCGTGTCCGGGTGGGACTCTCCTTTGCGTGGAAGGCAAGCTTGGCAATTCGGATATGTAGATTACCTTCTCTGTAACCGACTCTGTGTAACCCTAGCCCCCTCCAGTGTCTATATAAATCGGAGGGTTTAGTCTGTAGGTCAACAACAATCATAATCATAGGCTAGCCTCTACAATCTCGTGGTAGATCAACTCTTGTAATACTCATATCATCAAGATCAATCAAGCAGGAAATGGGGTATTACCTCCATAGAGAGGGCCTGAACCTGGGTAAACATCGTGTCCCCTACCTCATGTTACCTTTAGCCTTAGACGCACAGCTCGAGACCCCCTACCTGAGATCCGCCGGTTTTGACACCAACATTAGTGCTTTGATTGAGAGTTCCACTGTGTCGCCGCAATAAGGATAGATGGCTCCTTCAATCGTCTTCAGCGACGCGGTCCTGGGGGAGGTTTTCCTCCTCGGACAGATCTTCGTATTTGGCGGCTTCGTATTGCGGGCCAACTCGCTTGGCCATCTGGAGCAGATCGATAGCTACGCCCCTGGCCATCAGGTCAGGTTTGGAAGCTTGAACTACACTGCCGACATCCGCGGAGACTTGATCTTCAACGGATTCGACCCCGTGTCAGGTGCACTGAACAGTCTCGACAAGCATGACTTAGATCTGCCATCGGACAGTATTCGGAGGATCGCGCCTGCGGCTGCTCCGGGACTCAATCCGGAGCAGATTATGCCATCCGAGGACGGGTGGATGGACCCCGCCACTAAGGCCGCACACTCATCGGCCTTGGAGCTAAACACTGATCCCACCTCCTATGAGGCCGGTATCATCGGACCCTCGGACTCGTCTCTGGCTACAGGATCCCAACAACATACGCCCATGCCTATCGAATCTGATTGGGCACCGATCATGGAGTTCACCTCCGCGGATATCTTTCAGCACTCACCCTTGGATGATGTGCTAAATTCATTAAAATCTCTCTCCTTGTCAGGAGACTCCTGGCCGAACTATGTCCGGCTCGAGTGGGAAGCGGATGACGAAGAAATTCGTTCCCCACCCACCACCCACTTTATAGCCACTATCGATGACTTAACGGACGTGCTTGACTTCCACTCTGAAGACATCGACGGTATGGACGACGATGCAGGAGAAGGACAAGAACCACCGCCTATAGGGTGCTAGACATCCACCTCATAGTATGATATATATATGGTGGACAACCCCAAAGAAAACAATGGCGATACGGCAACAGAGGATAATCCCTTGGGGAAGTAATTAAAGCACAGGCGTCATCAGCGCCGCTCTAAGCCCTCCATGGCAGAAATAGCAGTACCAGCACAGGAGATGATAGCAATCCGGATGGTTTCGAAGACGAAAATAATCCTGCCCAGCCTGACTTCGAGCAGGACGAGAAGGAGGACGGGCAAGCTAGCCCATATGAACAGGGAACGAACGGAGACTTGGAGGATGACAATTATATGCCTCTCTCCGAAGATGAGGTGAGCCGCAGCGATGACGAATTTGTCGTGCCTGAGGATCCCGCCGAGAGCAGGAGCGCTTCAAGCGCAGGCTTATGGCCACTGCAAAAAGCCTGAAGAAGAAGAAGAAGCAGCTGCAAGCTGATCAAGATCTACTAACAGATAGATGGACTGAGGTCTTGGCAGCCGAGGAATACGGACTCGAGCGCCCAACCAAAAGTTACCCGAAGCGTAGGTTGTTACCCCAACTCGAGGAGGAGGCTCTAGAGCCTACACTACCAGCGCAGGACGAGGCGGACCGGCCACCTCGTGGCCGAGACAAAGCGGCGTATCAAACTGAACAACCGCCCGCACCCCGCTGCCAATCAAACAAAAATACTAAGTCCTAGGGCAACACGCAGGACCTGCAAGATGTATTGGAAAACAAAGCAGGACAGTCAAGATCGATCTACGGATCGCGGGGGCACGCCACAACGTGTGATGATGACCGTCATGCCGAATACGCTAAAAACAAGTCCGGCTGGGCCGAATACAATAGACCATACTCATTTGAACTACGTCGAGATGTAGCCCGGCATAGAGGCGCCACACACCCCCTATGCTTCACTGATGAAGTAATGGATCATGAATTCTGAGAAGGGTTTAAACCCGTAAACATCGAATCATACGATGGCACAACAGACCCCACGGTATGGATTGAAGATTTCCTTCTCCACATTCACATGGCCCGCAGCGATGATCAACATGCCATCAAGTACCTCCCCCTTAAGCTCAAAGGACCGGTTCGACATTGGCTAAATAGCCTGCCGGCGAACTCCATTGGCAGTTGGGAGAACCTGGAGGACGCATTCCTTGACAACTTCCAGGACACTTACGTGCGACCACCGGACGCTGATGACCTAAGTCACATAACGCAACATCCCGGAGAGTCAGCCAGGAAATTCTGGACTCGGTTCCTAACTAAAAAGAACCAAATCGTCGACTGTTTGGATGCCGAAGCCCTAGCAGCCTTTAAGCATAACATCCGCGACGAGTGGCTCGCCCGACACCTCGGCCAAGAGAAGCCAAAATCCATGGCATCCCTTATGACACTCATGACACGCTTTTGCGCGGGCGAGGACAACTGGCTGGCTCGTAGCAACATCACACCAAAAAACTCCGGCGATTCAGACGCCAGAGATAGCAACGGCAAGCCACGACGCAATAGAAACAAGCATCAAAACATTGGCGACAACGCCGAAGACACGACAGTCAATGCCGGATTTAGAGGCTTTAAATCCGGACAGCGGAAAAATCCATTCAAAAGAAACAACCCAGGCTTGTCCAGTCTGGACCGCATACTCGATCGCTCATGTCAAATTCATGGCACCCCCGATAAACCAGCCAACCACACCAACAGAGAATGTGGGTGTTTAAACAGGACGACAAGTTGAATGCCGAACACAAGGAAAGGGGGTTGCATAGTGATGATGACGAGGAGCCCCGGCCACCGAACACAGGAGGACAGAAGAAATTCCCTTCCCATGTGAAAATGGTGAATATGATATACGCAACCCATATTCCCAAGCGGGAACAGAAACATGCACTACGGGACGTCTATGCGATGGAGTCAGTCGCCCCAAAGTTCAACCCATGGTCTTCTTGTCCGATCACTTTCGATCGCAGGGACCATCCTACCAGCATCCATCATGGCGGTTCTGCCGCATTGGTCCTTGACCCGATCATCGACAGATTACACCTCACACGAGTCCTTATGGACGGTGGCAGCAGCCTGAACCTACTTTATCAGGATACAGTGTGCAAACACTACAAGAAATATGTCAACTTGTGATCTTCTACCAGTGACCCTGGAAGAATTGGTCATAGATCTATGACCATTTCAGACCAATTGGTCAAAAGCTGTTCGGGGCGCTCCAAACCCTAAACCATTGCGACCATTTTGGTCAGAAAGGTCGTAATTTCCTTACACGAAATGGTCATAAAGCAAACAGCGCTAGTCCGTTGCCTTATTTCTAGTTGTTAACGACCAATATAGATGGTCATAGCCTTGTAAATTGTGGTGGGTTGCTATGACTAGGCGCCACCTCATCAGTTTTGCCTATGTGTCATGTCCATGTGGCAGTTTTTGCCCTAGGTTGTGAAGCAACCTATATTTCTGTCATTCCCAAAATTCCCAAAAAAAATCTCATAAATTCTTTGGGTCATATCTTCGTCAAATATGTAAAAATCTTCCTTGCCTAGTTCAAAAATAATTCAAAAATATTCATTTTCCTATTCTGTTCAGAGTAACAGTTTGTGAAGGAAGTACCACTTTGGCATGTCCAAATAGTATCCATTTTCTACAGTGCTTTCCTATGACCAAATAACGATCCTCCACCAAATGCCAGCTCAATCCATTCATTATTTTGAGCCGAGCTTCAACATTCGTATTTATGTCCAGTGTGGTGGTTTGCAAAGCAAGTACCACCTAGGCTCCTCCTTTTGAGCTGAAAATTTGTGAAGACGGTCTTATTAGTAACTGATCATCCTCAGCCAAAACTCACATCCATTAGCCATGTACATTTCCCGTACCGCTAATCAAACACTTGGCTGCTAATTCATGTTTGAGCATCGATCGGTCTCCTCGTGAGAATCTTATGTTGTAATTTTCTTCCTAGCACCAAGCTAGGGAGTGCCCAACCCACTAGACATGCCTAGGCCACCCAAAACACATGGCAACGCCATGGTCACGAGGTGACCATGCGGCGGGCATGCGAGTTTACGCGCTCTAGAGTTGGGGCCCTCGGCCACCGCCCAAACCTCGACGTATCGCCACCAAACCATGTATTTATGATTAAATAGGTCCTTATGTAACTAGAAATGATTTTTGGAAAAAATAAATAGCAAACTATGAGTTTGCTGCAGTTCAAATTTGACCCGCTTCCACCTGAATCGGCAGAAATTTGTCTTTTTCACGAGAGGTGGAGCAAAAAATTTTACACCCAACCATTTTGTCAATTGTACATTAAATATGGCCTAGTATTTTATAAAAATGATTTGGTTCAATTTTGCAACAATTATTTGGTAGTTCCTTCACAAAAAAACCTCCTTTCGGGCACTCGAAAAATGGAAAATGTATTTTCCGTGCAAATAAAATGAAAACTCCCTTAGGCAACATTGTTTGGAATTCCAAGATGCACCCTTGTGCATAATATGAGATCATTTGAACAAACTATGCCAAGAATGTGGCCATAAGATTGATCATTTGGCTTGAAAGCCATGAATCTTCACGCATGATAGCTCATTTCTGAGAACACTTTTTTAAAATAATTGTCGTATTACAAGTTTGTTATTTTTCCTAGGAACTTGGCCACATATAATGACACAATGCGAAGGTTTCCAAATTTTTTGATTTTTTTTTTGAATTTTTTATGCCCGTTTCTGAAAACATTTTTTTAAAATAATTGTCGTATTACAAGTTTATTATTTTTCCTGGTAACTTGGCCACATATAATGACATAATGCGAAGGTTCCACAATTTTTTGATTTTTTTGAATTTTTTATGCCCGTTTCAAAATGCGGTCAAAACGGCGGGAATGACCGTTCCTAGCTAGTGGTTGAATCTTGGAATTTTTTTGGTGTTTCTATGATTAAATAGATACTTATGTACCTAGAAAAGATTTTTGGAAAAAATAAAGAGCAAACTACAAGGCAGCTACAGTTCAAATTTGACCCGCTTCCAGCTAAATCGACGGAAATTTGTCTTTTTCACGAGAGGTGGATCAAAACATTTTACACCCAACCATTTTGTCAATTGTGCATTAAATTTGTCCTAGTATTTTAGAAAAATGATTTGGTCCAATTTTGCAACAATTATTTAGGAGGTCCTTCACGAAAAAACCTCCTTTTGGGCTCTCGAAAAATGGAAAATGGTTTTTTCATCCAAAGAAAATGAAAACTTCCTTAGGCAACATTGTTTGCCATTCCAATATGCACCCTTGTGAACAATATGAGATCATTTGAACAAACTATGCCATGAATGTGGCCATAAGATTAATCATTTCGCTTGAAAGCCATTGATCTCCACACATGATAGCTTGTTTTTGAGAACACTTTTTTTAAATAATTGTCGTATTACAAGTTTATTATTTTTCCTGGGAACTTGGACACATATAATGACACAATGCGAAGGTTTCCCAATTTTTTGATTTTTTTTGAATTTTTTATGCCTGTTTCAAAATGCGGTCAAAACGGCGGGAATGATCGTTCCTAGCTAGTGGTTGAATCTTGGAATTTTTTTGGTGTTTCTCTGATTAAATAGATACTTATGTACCTAGAAATTAGTTTTGGAAAAAATAAAGAGCAAACTACAAGGTAGATACAGTTCAAATTTGACCCGCTTCCAGCTGAATCGGCGAAAATTTGTCTTTTTCACGAGAGGTGGATCAAAACTTTTTACACCCAACCATTTGGACAATTGTGCATTAAATATGGCCTAATATTTTAAAATTTTGATTTGATCCAATTTGTCAACAAATATATTATAGGTCCTTCACAAAAAAACTCATTTCAGGGATTCGAAAAATGGAAAATATCTTTTTTGCCAAAAAAACTCATGTCTCACGACACCTTTTTAAAGACATTTGTCCATTTTCATGTTTGTTATTTTTTTATGAAAACTTTTTCATGTTTTGGTGACACAATGAGAAGGTTTTCCATTTTCTTTTTGAATTTCTCAAGTCATAAAATAGCTGACATAATTTTAATGCATTATTTTTAGGCAACTATGACCTATTTAGATGGTCACAACATCATACTGCACTCTGATTGGTCCGTGGACCTCTCACGCGGATCGTGCATCATACACCGTCCGATGCTCGCGGATCCAACGGCCGTCCTCAACCCTTCCACACTAACTCCGAAACCCTAGTCATTTTCCATCCACCCCCCCCCCCGCCTCCTTTCTTTCCTCGCTCCCTTCTCCTCCTCTACCCTTCCAAGTCTTCTCAGTCGCGACGCCGCACCTCCCACGATTCGATCCAATCCTCTCCCCCGATCCCACCTGCCGGCGGCGACCTCCTCTCAACCAGCCCCGCCGGCGGCCTCCAGATCCAACCCAGCTCAAGCCCAACTCCTACCCCGCGACCATGGCCATGGCAGGGGGAGCCCGAATCCCTAGCCCGTGGTGGCTAGGGTTTCGGTCGCCTCCAACTCGATCCCGCGCTGCTCCGGTGAATCCCGAGCCCTCAAGCGCCGATCCATCTTCAGGATGGCCTTGATCTGCTCGAGGACGACCGGTTCTTCGTCAATCTGCAAGGATGCACGCCGGCAGTAGCTATCTCCTCTCCGGCGAGCCCTCCCATGGCGACCAGGATGGTCTCCCCCTCCCAAATCCATCACGGTCTCCCAAATCTCCCTCTGCTCCTCAAGGTCCGACCCATCTCCCCTCTCAGATTTTAGTTTTTTTCTTGATTTGGTACGGTGGTGGTTCGCCTCTATCCCCCCTCTCTCACTCTCTGTGCTTGTAGCGGCTGTTCCCCCCAACCTCCGGTCCATGCGCGTGGCTGTTCGTCCACTCGAGTGAGCAGGATGCTGGAAGGGAAGGCGACGGTGGAGGACACCAACATGGCGACCAAGATGCAGCTGCAGGCCACGTCGGCAGCGTCCAGGGCGCTCGACCGCTTCGACGTCCTCGATTGCCGGAGCATCACGACGCACATTAAGAAGGTGAGAAACTTGCCAATACTGCCCCCAAATCTATAGCCTCTGAATTTGCAAGTAACAAGCTAGAGACAGTCTTACAAGAGAAAGAACGATGTACTTGAACATAAACCAGCAGTTAGCTGCGCAAGTGCTGCCGAATGATTGGATCTGATTTGGACGGCTGCACTGCAGGAGTTCGACACGATCCATGGCCCGGGGTGGCAGTGCGTGGTGGGCTGCAGCTTCGGCTGCTACTTCACGCACAGCAAGGGGAGCTTCATATACTTCAAGTTCGAGTTGCTCAGGTTCCTCGTCTTCAAAGGCATGGCGGATGAGCAACCGCTGCCGTGCTGATCTGGTCTGTAGGTTTAAGTGACAAGGTGAGCATACAACTTGTGATGCATTTTCCTGGTCTGTAGGTTTACGTGAGTTCTGATCTGATGGTGGCATTTTACATGCTGTTTTTGTTCTTCAGCGATATTTAACGATCTAAATGGTTCAGCATTCAACAATAGTTAACGATCTGATCAGTTTAAATAATGGCTATTGAAGATCCATTTATACTTCCACATGGTTTCAGAATCTGGATAGAATCACTATAGCAGTTATGTGATTCGTTCTGTAGCTTGCGTTTGGTACTTGGAAATAACAAAATAGAAATTTGGAATTTTTTTGACATGCCATGTAGTATACTGAAAACCGCCTTTCTTCTAGCACTGCTACACAACGCTAGTTAGGATGAGTACAACTACATTTTTATCTATCTGAAAAATGGTGCAAAGATTTACTAGTACTTGCCTTGGTGATATGACACGTGCATGGTGCGATTTAATTAGATTCAGACTTCGATAGGCCAGGGCGTGTGCTTGTATTAGCATGGAACAATTACTACTAATTAATGAAGGAAGCACACTTGTTCACATAAAGGAAAATATGTCTGTGTTAGTATTAGTGTTCTTGATCTTACCTGATAGACTTGTTTTTACTAATGTAAACAAATAAAATCAGATTGTTTCCATAAATCATTCTCACTTTTAATTGAGTTCTAAGTACGTAGTGTCTTTAGTTCTTTACTTATATTATAGTCAGAATTATACCTTGTGACTGAATGATGTGTTATTTAGTTAGCTAAGCAGTATCTTTAGTTTTCTGATGATTGCTCAAATCTCAATTCTGAATATATAAGTAGCTGACCCTATTGGTTCTTTCTTTCTTCAGGGCTATGAGTTGATGGCCACGCTGCTGTTTTGCTCTGCTTGATAATTCTTTTACTATCCAGTCTGCTCTCTGCATAGTTTCCGGTTGTTTATAAAACGATAAAACAGTGGTGATGTGAGGTCCAACAATGGTTTGTAATTTTGGTTTCATCCTCAACCTCTCCAGCTAGCTTCTTCTTCACATCATATCATATTTGCGCCTGCTGCTGCATCATGGATTGGATGGTCACCTACTAACTAAGTTGCTTAGCTTGTATTGCCATCGAATTGGTCAATACTGTTTCACTTTGCTTGTTTCTTGTACTAGGTCTGTCAGTTACAGCATAAACAAACAAATTGCTTAGCTCTCAACTATGAATACATAGCTAGCTAAACTTGTTCTTTCTTTCTTTCTTTCCTTAGAGCTGTGACTTATATGGGTCAACCTGCTCTTTTGCTGTACTCAATGATACTATTGCTGCATGTATACTGATACATGTGGTGACATTTTCCTGAACTTAAGTTGTGAATGTACCATTATTTTCCTGCTGCTACTTATCCCTGGCTCACCTGTTCTAGTTGGTTTCAATTGATATTTGTCTCATCCAACACTCTGACTATAAATGTGTTGTTTTAATCGTGATGATGTTGTAGTATAAGGTGGAACACCATATTCCTGTTTTAATCCAAAAGGAATAAAGCAATCATGTTTGTTTGCTTGGTGCGTGTCGATCTCAAAATGGCGGACAAAACATGACAAGTGAACACTTTGAGGCTCTGTTTCCTGTTTCCTGTTGTAGTTTCTTGATTTATTTTGCATATGCAGCACATCATCTTGAATACCATCTGTTTGTATATGCTTAGGGTATGCATGATGCCTATGCTCTGTATTAGATCAGTATGTTAATATTAGTAGGCATATATCCATGTATGAGCAGTGAGTGCTGTTGGCCATATTCTAGCTCATATGGAACTTCCTGTGATATGGTGCAGTCCTATTTTGTTTCATTGATTGCTTTTATTTTGTCCCTAACCATTTTTTGTTCTATAACATGTAGATGCTGGCGTTCGTTCATGTTTCGTCGCAAGCTCTAGGATGAAAAAGTGAAGAAGCATTTAGTTCTAGATCATTGGAGCTAGTTATACTTTTATAGATATTTAGTTGGAACACTCAATTTAGTTGTGTTCTTGGTGGCTGTAAACCTGATGTGAAGTATGTTTGATTATAAACGTGGTGTGAACTATGTTTGATTGTAATTTACCAAATTTGGTTGTTTGATCGGTTTGAAGTATTACTTCTCTTTTCAATCTGTTCTGATTTAAATATTTGTTTTTATTTACTAGAAAATTGAAATCTGAAGAATCTGACCCTGACTATTGGGACCCACTCAATTAGGACCCATTTGACTATTGGATCCATCTTAAAAAAAGTAATTGTTGAGCCAAAAAGGCCACGACCCAGAAAATAAAAAGGCTGAATTGCTTGCTAGGCCCATGTACCCAACCAAAAATTGACAGACAAGAAAAAAAACACAAATAGGCTGAATTGTTGGGCTAGGCCCATGTAGAAAACCGAATTGGACCGGGCTGAATCTTGTGCCACATCAGCTTGCCACGCTGGATGCGTACGTGGCCTGGGGAGGTTGCTAGTGACCAAAACGCCACAGTAGGAATATTTTGGTCGTAAACGTCCACGACCTTCTCACAGAGAAGGTCGCTATAGTCAGTTTATGACGGCCAGCTTTTGACCTTCTGTTTTTGGTCACAAAAAGGTCGCAAATGGAAATTTGTGACCTTTCAGTGACCAATAGTGGTGGTCACAAGTTGACATATTTCTTGTAGTGAAAATGGGCATCGATCCCTCAAGGATCAAGCCCACCAAAACCACCTTTAAGGGTGTGATACCAGGTGTAGAGGCCTGCTGTACGGGCTCAATCACACTGGAAGTGATCTTCGGATCTCTGGACAATCTTCGAAGCGAAGAGCAAATCTTCAACATCGTCCCCTTCCGCAGTGGCTATCATGCACTGCTCGGACGAACCGCATTCACTAGATTCTATGCGGTACCGCATTATGCATACCTCAAGCTCAAAATGCCAGGACCTCGTGGGGTTATAACACTTAATGGAAACACGGAGAGCTCGCTCCGTATGGAGGATCACACTGCGTCCCTCGCGGCAGAAGTACAAAACAACCTTTTTAGGGAAACAGGCAATTCGGCGCTGAAGAACCCGGACACCGTCAAGCGATTCCGGAGTACCCCGCAACAGGATCATCCGGCACGTCCAGAGCTCGACTAGCAATTCGGCCTCTGTCCTAGTCCCAGTCAAGTGGCGAAATTCGTGTCGCGCGTACATAATTATGCACTTAAAATACCATGGGCATAGGTGTAGGCACGGCTACGATATGGTCTGCAGTGTGGCTCAACCGCCATGGGACCCGTATACCTTCATCATTTCCTTTCCATTCAGGACCCTACTTTCGGGAAGCCTTCTCAGATAGCCTAATTATCGGACTCATCATAGGAAGGAACAACCAAGGAGGCAAGAGGCTTTGACGTACAAGGGAATACCCAGGTGGTCTCTGATAATGATCATTATACCTGTTTTACATACCCACACACAGCCTGTCCTCGGTTAGGACATGTCAAATAGTCCTATTCTTGCTTATCACCATCTCTTAGCCGAACTAGTGCACCTATACAATTTACCATTGTATTGGGTGTGTTGGGGACACAAGAGACTCCTTGTTATTTGGTTGCAGGGTTATTTGAGAGAGACCATCTTCATCCTACGCCTCCCACGGATAGATAAACCTTAGGTCATCCACTTGAGGGAAATTTTCTACTGTCCTACAAACCTCTGCACTTGGAGGCCCAACAACGTCTACAAGAAGAAGGTTGCATAGTAGACATCAAGCAATTTTTGGCGCTGTTGCCGGGAAGGTGTGTGCTTGAAGGTATATCTTTAGATGTTGCAATCGAATCTTTTAGTTTCTTGTTTTATCACTAGTTTAGTCTATAAAAGAAAACTACAAAAAAATGGAATTGAGGGTGCCTCATATGCTTCATCTTATTAATGTCTTTCATGAAAATAAGGATTCCGATAATTGTGCCAAAATGTTATAAGAAGAATGCATTAAAATGTTTGGCACTAAATCTTTGAATAATGAGCATGATTGCAATGTTGTTAGTACGAACTCTTTGAATATCCATAGTACTAATGATGATTGCACTAGTCATGATGAAAAGTTCTCTTATAAGCATGTCAATTTTTGTGGAATGCATAGAGTTTGCAAGTACACACCAAATAGGGAAGATAGCTTTTTCTAGAGGCATAAGTATTTAGAAACCAAATGGTTGCAAGAAAGGCTAGATGTTTGTGCTGAGAATTTAAATTTTCTTAATCATCCTTGTGAACTTTGCAATGAACATGGTCATTTAAATATCCAATACACATTGTTTCATGATTGTATCGGGTCCAAAAAATGTGATGACTTGATTTCCCTTGCACATCATAATGAACTTAGTTTGCTTTTGGGTTATGAAGAAATGAAACATATAACTAAGGATATGCCAGAATTTGTCCTTGATAAAGTTCTTGATTTTGATCTAGAAGAATTTTTATGTATTGTGCGGTAAATTGCATTGAAAATCCTTATATTGCCAATTACATAAAGAAAAGAAAACAAATAGAAGATCAAGAGAATACTAATGAAAGGGAAGAGACTTCCCAATATCCTCCTATTATTTCTTATGATGAATCAGGTAACGAGGAGGAGCTTTCTATTCTACCAATCTCATTAATAAGGAGCTGAAAAAAGAGGGTTAAACCCACACATAATGTGACTTAGAAAAAGAAAAGACGGAGAAGCAAAGGTAGAAATGTATCCCTCCCAAATGATGTTGCTCATATTACTCACTGCGATGATGATAATTGCTATACTATTGGTGCTATCCATACTATTAATGATGAGAGTGATTATGCTTATGATATGAAAAGGCCCAAGCTTGGGAATGCTATGTTTGATGATAATGACATGTTTGAGGTGATATAATTAATGTTTGTCCCAACCTTGGGGATGCTATGTTTAATGAAGACGATATTTTTAGCCTCCCAAGTTTTGATGAGTAAATTTATTATGATGATAGCATGCCTCCTATTTATGATGATTATTGTGATGACACTTATGCTATAAAAAGTAGTGATGATTATATTTATAAAACTTGTCATGATTATGATTACCCTTTTTCTGAACATTACTCTTTTAATGTGGAAACAATTTATAGTGTTCGAGTCTCTTATGATACTCCCACTATTCCGAATAAGAAGAATTTTGCTTATGTGGAGAGTAATAAAATTTCTATGCTTGTAGATCATGAAAAGAATGCTTTATGTGAAGGTTATATTGTTGAATTCACTCATGATGCTACTGAAAATTATTATGAGGGAGGAACATACTCTTGTAGGAATTGCAATAATATCAAGTTTCCTCTCTATGTGTTGAAAATCTTGAAGCCATGCTTGTTTTACCATCCTATGCTAGTTTATTCTTGTTCCCATAAGTTGTTTGCTCACAAAATCCCTATGCATAGGAAGTGCATTAGACTTAAATGTTCTAGTCATATTCTTCATGATTCTCTCTTTATGTTTCAATTCTTATCTTTTATGTGAGCATCATTGAAATCATCATGCCTAGCTAGGGGCGTTGAACGATAGTGCTTGTTGGGAGGCAACCCAATTTTATTTTTTTCCTTGATTTTTGTTCCTGTTTAGTAATAAATAATTCATCTAGCCTCTGTTTAGATGCGTTTTTATGTTTTAATTAGTGTTTGTGCCAAGTAGAACCTTTGGGAAGACTTGGGTGAAGTGTTTGTGATCTTGCTGTAAAAAAACAGAAACTTTTGCACTCACAAGATTATCTGCCATTTTTCACTGGAGAGTGATTTAAGGTTGATTATTTTTTAAGACGATTAATAGAAAAATTCCTCAGGTCCACCAATTTATTTCAGAATTTTTGGAGTTACAAAAGTATACCTTTGATACAGATTACTACAGACTGTTCTGTTTTTGACAGATTCTGTTTTCTATGTGTTGTTTGCTTATTTTGATGAATCTATCAGAGGGTATGAACCATAGAGAAGTTGGAATATAGTAGATATTACACCAATATAAATTTAAAATGAGTTCACAACAGTACCTAAGTGGTGGTTTTATTTACTTATACTAATGGAGCTTACGAGTTTTCTGTTGAGTTTTGTGTTGTGAAGTTTTCAAGTTTTGGGTAAAGATTCGATGGACTATGGAATAAGGAGTGGCAAGAGGCTAAGCTTGGGGATGCCCAAGGCACCCCAAGGTAATATTCAAGGACAACCAAGAGCCTAAGCTTGGGGATGCCCCGGAAGGCATCCCCTCTTTCATCTTCGTTCATCGGTAACTTTACTTGGAGCTATATTTTTATTCAGCACATGATATGTGTTTTGCTTGAAGCATCATTTTATTTTGTTTTGATTTATGTTTGAATAAAATACCAAGATCTGAAATTCTTAAATGTTCGAGAGTCTTCAGATAGTTGCATAATTATTCGACTACTTGTTGATCTTCTCTTATATCTTTTGGAGTAGTTTGTCATTTGCTTTAGTGCTTCACTTATATATTTTTAGAGCACGGTGGTGGTTTTATTTTATAGAAATTATTTATCTCTCATGATTCACTTATATTATTTTGAGAGTCCTTTAGAACAACATGGTAATTTTCTTGGGTTATAAAATTAGTCCTAATATGATGGGCATCCAAGTTGGGTATAATAAAAACTTTCATATAAAGTGCATTGAATACTATGATAAATTTGATACTTGATAATTGTTTTGAGATATAAAGGTGGTAATGTTAGAGTCATGCTAGTTGGGCAATTATGAAATTGAGAAATACTTGTGTTAAGGTTGGCAAGTCCCGTAGCATGCACGTATGGTGAACGTTGTGTGACAAATTTGAAGCATGGGGTGTTCTTTGATTGCCTTCCTTATGAGTGGAGGTCGGGATCACACGATGGTTAACTCCTACCAACCCTTCCCCTAGGAGCATGCATAGTAGTACTTTGCTTCGATGGCTAATAAACTTTTGCAATAAGTATATGAGTTCTTTATGACTAATGTGAGTCCATGGATTATACGCACTCTTACCCTTCCGCAATTTGCTAGCCTCTACAGTACCGTGCATTACCCTTTCTCACCTTGAGAGTTGGTGCAAACTTCGTCGGTGCATCCAAACCCCGTGATACAATACGCTCTATCACACATAAACCTCATTATATCTTCCTCAAAACAACCACCATACCTACCTATTATGGCATTTCCATAGCCATTCTGAGATATATTGCCATGCAAATTTCCACCATTCCGTTTATTATGACACGCTCCATCATTGTCATATTGCCTTGCATGATCATGTAGTTGACATCGTATTTGTGGCAAAGCCACCATGCATAATTTTTCATACATGTCACTCTTGAATCATTGCGCATCCCGGTACACAGCCGAAGTATCACGCCCAAGATGCGACCCTATCCTAAAGGAACTCGAAGGTCCCACCAAGGATAGAAGCGCATCTTGAAGACGCTGTTGCAAGGTGGATATCATTACATCAACATTACATAATAGATGGGGATACATACAAAAGGCATACAATGCCACACGAATACAACATCATCTTACATAAGAGCACCATCCGACTACGGATGAAACACAAACAGAAACTCAAATGACATCCACCCTGCTAGCCCAGGCTGCCGACCTGGAACCTATCCCCTGATCGAAGAAGAAGCAGAACAAGAACTCCAAACAAGTAACATCGCTCTCGCGTCATGATCATCGCATAACCTGTACCTGCAACTGTTGTTGTAGTAATCTGTGAGCCACGAGGACTCAGCAATCCCATTACCATGGGTATCAAGACTAGCAAAGCTTAATGGGTAAGGAAGGGGTAAAGTGGTGAGGTTGCAGCAGCATCTAAGCATATATGGTGGCTAACATACGCAAATAAGAGCAAGAAGAGAAGCAACGGAACGGTCGTGAAGCTAGCAATGATCAAGAAGTGATCATGAACTCCTACTTACGTCAAACATAACACAAAACCGTGTTCACTTCCCGGACTCCGCCGAGAAGAGACCATCACGGCTACACACACGGTTGATGCATTTTAATTCGTATCCGGTGTCAAGTTATCTACAACCGGACATTAACAAATTCCCATCTGCCACATAACCGCGGGCACGGCTTTCAAAAGTTTATACCCTGCAGGGGTGTCCCAACTTAGCCCATCACAAGCTCTCACGGTCAACAAAGGATATTCCTTCTCCCAGGAAGACCCGATTAGTCTCAGAATCCCAATTTACAAGACATTTCGACAATGGTAAAACTAGACCAGCAAAGCCGCCCGATGTGCCGACAATCCCGATAGGAGCTGCACATATCTCATTCTCAGGGCAACACCGGATGAGACTAGTTACGAGTAAAACCAGACCTCAAGTTTCCCCCAGGTGGCCCCGCAGGCAGCTCAGTTCGAACCAGCACTTAGAGAAGCACTAGCCTGTGGGGGCTAAAATAAAGATGACCCACCGGTTGGCCGACCCAAGGGAAAGGTAAATAGGTGAGGCAAATGGTAAAACCAAGGTTGGGCCTTGCTGGAGGAGTTTTATTCAAAGCGAACTGTCAAGGGGGTCCCATAAATCACCCAACCGCGTAAGGAATGCAAAATCTGGGAACATAACACCGGTTTGACAGAAACTAGCGTGGCAAGAGTGGAACAAAACACTAGGCATAAGGCCGAGCCTTCCACCCTTTACCAAGTATATAGATGCATTAATTAAATAAGAGATATTGTGCTATCCCAACATAATCCTGTCCACCATGGAGCAATCTTCAACTTCACCTGCAACTAACAACGCTATAAGAGGGGGTGAACAAAGCGGTAACAGCCAAGCAACGGTTTGCTAGGAAGGGTGAAAAAGGTTAGAGGCTGACATGGAAATTGGGAGGCTTGAAGAATAAGTGATAGGTAGCGCAGCAGAGCGATAGAACGAAGCAACTAGCATAGCAATGATAGTAATGAGATCCAAGGTGACGGTCATCTTGCCTGAAATCCCGCTAGGAAGAAGAACGAGTCCATGAAGAATATGAAGCCATGAAGACGAACCAAGCGTAGACGAACGAATCCTCACGATCGCAACGAAACGGGAACTATCGAGAAGAAGCACACAACATGGTAAACACACCACACATATACATGACATGATGCTCAACCAAGCATGATGCACGACAAAGCTACATGAAGCTACTCATGCCAAGTGATGACGCATACAAGAGCGACACGTCAAAGCAAGTCTAAATGAGGCCGGAAACAACATATAACAATTCCGGTAAGTCCTCATAAGCAAATTTCGAAATTGGTCCATATATGAATAAATCTTATGTTCAAGTTGTTAAACAGCAATTTAAGATGCACCAATATGATCTACACGAGATTCTAGTCAAGTTACATATAAAGTTCATTTAATTCTTTGCTACGGCCTAGAAGATATGAGCAAAACAAGTCAAACATGGCATTGATGCAAAATGCATACAAACATCAAGCAACACCTCAAAACAAGGATGCAACATAATAAGATGAAACTACATGCAAAACTAAGCAAGTTTCATATAGAGCACACACAAAACGGAGCAACGGTTCAACACACACATGAAACAAAGTTTAAAGGACAAGCTGTCCAAAACAGCAGCTAGGCACATTGCAAGCATCAAAACGACAAGCTACAGCACCTTAAGATGAAAACAAAAGGCATGGACATGATGTACATGTAAAGCATGACAAAACATGAACACTGAGCTATCTCCAGAAAACACTATAACATGCTCAAAAGGACATGGCAAGATTGCAAATAATAACAGTTTCAGACTTAGCAGAAATAACATCAGGTTACAATGTTTAGAGCTATCAAACAACATGCTACAGGAACTTATCATGGAAAACAAAGGAATGGCATGCTAATATTAAAGACAAAGAACAAGACGCCCTTACTGAACTAATTCCAAAGATCAACAGAAAAGATGGTAGGATCCATGCAAACATAGCAAGTGATACGACAGATTCAGACATGGCAGGAACAACGATAAGTAGGCATGTTGGTGAGCTTGTACCACTCACCACAGAGCAATACATGGCATGACAAGGTTCCCAACAGTAATAATACATGTTTATGAAGCTAAGAATGGCAAGAACAAGTTCATAGGGTGCATTGATCACTAACAAAGCTCATGGAAAAACTGAACTTAATGTTACCAAGCTGACAGCAACATTATTTAGCAAATTGAGAGCAAGATTACAACAAGGTACAACAGGATATAAATGCAACCAGGGGCATGGATGGATAGATCATGACATTTACAACAAAACATCATTAGTGCACATCTCCAGATTATGCATAGAATGACTTGTAGCAGCAGGTTTACATAGCATCATGATATAACAGTTTCAGCCTAGCAAAACAGTAACAACAAGTAGCTCACTTCGCGAGCTTGATGCACTTACTACAAGACTCAAAAAAATACATGGATTGCACCTATGTAAATATGACATGATGTAGCTCGAAACTCATGTAGACACAAAATGAAACAAAATGAAACAAAAATGACAAATCACCAAGTTCTGTTAACAGACAGCAGTTAACATCATATAGCACTCTTGGAACGATGATTATGGCATCAAGATGAACTCAAACAAGCATGGCATAATGGACCAAAATGAAGAGAATCTCACAATGAACATTACAATATATTATATGCACAAATCGGAGCAACACACATGAAGTTATGGCATGATGAACAAAGCACCAGAATATGCAACAATTTTGGAACTTAGCAGAAATTACCGCTCCGGATCTAGGGTTGACCGTGGCACGAAAAACGAGGCAGGCGGCGACTCGCCGAAGTTCTGGTCGGGGAAGACAAGGACGACGGCCGGAGGTGAAGGAGAGGGTGCCGGAGACGTCGGGGTCACCAGATCCGGTCGCTCCTCGACCGGATCTGGCCGGAGAAGGAGAGGAACGAGGTGCCGAGGAGGAGGCGGCACCGGCAACCTTCTGCAGCGGCAACGCGGCACGGGAGCTCCGGCGAGTTCCTGCAGCGGAGCGGCGGGTCGAAGAAGGCCGGCGACCACACGGGGTTCGGCGGCTCGGGGATCCCGCAGGCGAGCGGCGGCGGCGAAGGCTCAGCCGTCGCACTCCGGCGAGGACAGAGCCGGGCGATGGCGAAGCGCGGAGGCGGGGAGGTGGCCAGCGGCGAGGCGCGAGGCGGCGGTGCAGGGGAGGCCCGGACAGCGGAGCGCGGGGGCCGATCCGGACTTCGGCGGCGGTGGTTCGGGCTCGTGCGGGCCCGCGATGGGCTCTGCGGGCCGGCGGCGGTGGACATGTCGCAGCTCCGGATACACTCAGGGGGTGATGCGGACATGTCCGGCGGTGGGTAAAATGTCCGGTGGCACAGAGGAGGAAGACGCTAGGGTTCATCCGTGAATTTTCGGGGGGAAGTGCAAATATATAGGTAGAGGGAGCTAGGAGAGTCCAAATGAGGTACGGTTTTCGCCCATGCAATCGTGATCGAACGACTGAGAGCATGGAGGGGGTTTTGATGGGCTCATGGGCTGTGGTGAAGAGGGGCTGGGATTCAAACAGAGAGGGGTTTCGGGCTACGCGGTTAGCCGTTGGGGCATCAAACGACCTCCAAATGGAACGAAATTTGACGAGCGGTCTATCGGTGCTATACCAAGGCCACTCGGCAAATCTCGGTCCATTCCAAGAATGTTTTTATCCCACTCACGAAACAAGGTCTGAGAGGGGGCGACAGGCGCGCGCGAGAGGTCTGGACTCCGAACGGACAACGGAGAGAACCAGGAGGACCCGAACGGATGCAAGTTTTGAAAAACATGCAGATGAAATGCAGACGATGACATGGAAAAATGCAACATGCAAGCAATGACATGGCAACTACGACGAATAACTGGAAGACACCTGGCGCATCAAATCTAGGGCGTTACACGAAGGCACTCATATAGAGTCATATTTGTTCTAAGTATCGAGTTGTAATTCTTGAGTTGTAAGTGAGGAAAGGATGATAGAAAATATGATTCCCCACAAGTTGGGATGAGACTCCGGACTTTATGAAAAATAAAGAGGCCAAAGAAGCCCAAATAAAAAATAAAAAAAGAGAGGCCAAAGAAGCCCACATAAATAATGAGAGAGAAAGAGAGAAGGGACAATGCTACTATCCTTTTACCACACTTGTGCTTCAAAATAGCACCATGATCTTCATGATAGAGAGTTTCTTATTTTGTCACTTTCATATAGTGGTGGGAATTTTTCATTATAGAACTTGGCTTGTATATTCCAGTGATGGGCTTCCTCAAAATGCTCTAGGTCTTTGTGAGCAGGCAAGTTGGATGCACACCCACTTAGTTTCTTTTTGATGAGCTTTCATACATTTATAGCTCTAGTGCATCCGTTGCATGGCAATCCCTACTCCTCGTATTGACATCAATTGATGGGCATCTCCATAGCCCGTTGATTAGCCGCGTCAATGTGAGACTTTCTTCTTTTTTGTTTTCTCACATAATCCCTATCATCATACTCTACTCCACCCATAGTGCTATGTCCATGGCCTATGCTCATGTATTGCATGAGGGCTGAAAAGGCTGAAGCATGTTAAAGAGTATGAACCAATTGCTTGGCTGAAACCGGCGTTGTGCATGATGGGAGCATTTTGGGTGACGAAAATGAAGCATGGCCAAACTATATGATTTTGTACGGATAAGCTTTCTTTGGCTATGTTATTTTGATAAGACATAAACTGCTTGGTTAGCATGCTTGAAGTATTACTATTTTTATGTCAATATTAAACTTTTATCTTGAATCTTTTGGATCTGAACATTCATGCCACAATAAAGAAAATTATATTGAGAATTATGTTAGGTAGCATTCCACATCAAAAATTCTATTTTTATCATTTTCTTACTCGAGGACGAGCAGGAATTAAGCTTGGGGATGCTTGATACGTCTCCAACGTATCTATAATTTTTTATTGTTCCATGCTATTATATTATTCGTTTTGGATGTTTAATGGGCTTTACTATGCACTTTTATAATATTTTTGGGACTAACCTATTAACCGGAGGCCCAGTCCAAATTGCAGTTTTTTTGTCTATTTCAGTCTATCGCAGAAAATGAATATCAAACGGAGTCCAAACGGAATGAAACCTTCGGAAGAGTTATTTTTGGAACAAACAAGATCTAGAGGACTTGGAGTGGACGTCAAGAAATAAGCAAGGAGGCCACGAGGTAGGGAGGCGCACCTGCCCCCCTGGGCGCGCCCCCACCCTCGTGGGCCCTGAGGGAGTCCTGGATTAAGGGTTCCTCGGACAGCCGGACTATATACTTTGTCCGGACTGTAGGACTATGAAGATATAAGATAGAAGACTTCGTCCCGTGTACGGGTGGGACTCTCCTTTGCGTGGAAGGCAAGCTTGGCAATTCGGATATGTAGATTACCTTCTCTGTAACCGACTCTGTGTAACCCTAGCCCCCTCCAGTGTCTATATAAACCGGAGGGTTTAGTCCGTAGGACAACAACAATCATAATCATAGGCTAGCTTCTAGGGTTTAGCCTCTACGATCTCGTGGTAGATCAACTCTTGTAATACTCATATCATCAAGATCAATCAAGCAGGAAGTAGGGTATTACCTCCATAGAGAGGGCCTGAACCTGGGTAAACATCCTGTCCCCCACCTCATGTTACCTTTAGCCTTAGACGCACAGTTCGGGACCCCCTACCTGAGATCCGCCGGTTTTGACACCGACATTGGTGCTTTGATTGAGAGTTCCACTATGTCGCTGCAATAAGGATAGATGGCTCCTTCAATCGTCTTTAACGACGCGGTCCTGGGGGAGGTTTTCCTCCTTGGACAGATCTTCGTATTTGGCGGCTTCGTACTGCGGGCCAACTCGCTTGGCCATCTGGAGCAGATCGATAGCTACGCCCCTGGCCATCAGGTCAGGTTCGGAAGCTTGAAATACACTACCGACATCCGCGGAGACTTGATCTTCAACGGATTCGACCCCATGTCAGGTGCACCGAACAGTCTCGACGAGCATGACTTAGATCTGCCTTTGGACAGTATTCAGGGGATCGCGCCTGCGGTTGCTTCGAGACTCAATCCGAAGCAGATTATGCCATCCGAGGACGGGTGGATGGACCCCGCCACTGAGGCCGCACACTCATCGGCCTTGGAGCTAAACACTGATCCCACCTCCTATGAGGCCGGTATCATCGGACCCTCGGACTCATCTCTGGCTACAGGATCCCAACAACGTACGCCCATGCCTATCGAATCTGATTGGGCATCGATCATGGAGTTCACCTCCGCGGGTATCTTTCAGCACTCACCCTTGGATGATGTGCTAAATTCATTAAAATCTCTCTCCTTGTCAGGAGACTCCTGGCCGAACTATGTCTGGCTCGACTGGGAAGCGGACGACGAAGAAATTTGTTCCCCACCCACCACCCACTTTATAGCCACTATCGATGACTTAACCGACGTGCTTGACTTCCACTCTGAAGACATCGACGGTATGGACGACGATGCAGGAGAAGAACAAGAACCACTGCCTATAGGGCGCTGGACATCCACCTCGTCGTATGATATATATATGGTGGACACCCCCAAAGAAAACAATGGCGATGAGGCAACAGAGGATAATCCCTTGGGGAAGTAATTAAAGCACAGGCGTCATCGGCGCCGCTCTAAGCCCTCCATGGCAGAAATAGCAGTACCAGCACAGGAGATGATAGCAATCCGGATGGTGCCGAAGACGAAAATAATCCGGCTCTGCCTGACTTCGAGCAGGCCGAGAAGGAGGACGGGCAAGCTAGCTCATATGAACAGGCAACGAACGGAGACTTGGAGGACGAGAAATTATATGCCTTTCTCCGAAGATGAGGTGAGCCTCGGCGATGACGAATTTGTCGTGCCTGAGGATCCCGCCGAGCAGGAGTGCTTCAAGCACAGGCTTCTGGCCACTGCAAAAAGCCTGAAGAAGAAGCAGCAGCAGCTTCAAGCTGATCAAGATCTGCTAATAGATAGATGGACTGAGGTCTTGGCAGCCGAGGAATATGGACTCGAGCGCCCAAGCAAAAGTTACCCGAAGCGTAGGTTGTTACCCCAACTCGAGGAAGAGGCGCTAGAGCCTACACTACCAGCGCAGGACGAGGCGGACCGGCCACCTCGTGGCCGAGACAAAGCGGCGTATCAAACTGAACAACCGCCGACACCCCGCTGCCAATCAAACAACATACTAAGGCCCGGGGCAACACGCAGGACCTGCAAGACGTATTGGAAAACAAAGCAGGACAGTCAAGATCGATCTACGGATCGCGGGGGCGCGCCACAATGTGTGATGATGACCGTCATGCCGAATACGCTAAAAACAAGTCCGGCTGGGCCAAATACAATAGACCATACTCATTTGAACTGCGTCGAGATGTAGCCCGGCATAGAGGCGCGCACACCCCCTATGCTTCACTAATGAAGTAATGGATCATGAATTCCGAGAAGGGTTTAAACCCGTAAACATCGAATCATACGATGGCACAACAGACCCCGCGGTATGGATTGAAGATTTCCTTCTCCACAATCACATGGCCAGCAGCGACGATCTACATGCCATCAAGTACCTCCCCCTTAAGCTCAAAGGACCGGTTCGACATTGGCTAAATAGCCTGCCGGTGAACTCAATTGGCAGTTGGGAGAACCTGGAGAACGCATTCCTTGACAACTTCCAGGGCACTTATGTGCGACCACCGGACGCTGATGACCTAAGTCACATAACCCAACATCCCGGAGAGTCAGCCAGGAAATTCTGGACTCGGTTCCTAACTAAAAAGAACCAAATCGTCGACTGTTTGGTTGCCGAAGCCCTAGCGGCCTTTAAGCATAACATCCGCGACGAGTGGCTCGCCCGACACCTCAGCCAAGAGAAGCCAAAATCCATGGCAGCCCTCATGACACTCATGACACGCTTTTGCATGGGCGAGGACAACTGGCTGGCTCGTAGCAACATCACACCAAAAAACTCCGGTGATTCAGACGCCAGAGATAGCAACGGCAAGCCATGACGCAATAGAAAAAGCATCAATACATTAGCGACAACGCCGAAGACACGACAGTCAACGCCGGATTTAGAGGCTTTAAATCCAGACAGCAGAAAAATCCATTCAAAAGAAACAACCTAGGCTTGTCCAGTCTGGACCGCATACTCGATCGCTCATGTCAATTTCATGGCACCCCCAATAAACCAGCCAACCACACCAACAGAGAATGTTGGGTGTTTAAACAGGACGGCAAGTTGAATGTCGAACACAAGGAAAGGGGGCTGCATAGCAATGACGACGAGGAGCCCCGGCCACCGAACACAGGAGGACAGAAGAAATTCCCTTCCCATGTGAAAACGATGAATATGATATACGCAACCCATATTCCCAAGCAGGAACAGAAACGTGCACTACGGGACGTCTATGTGGTGGAGCCAGTCACCCCAAAGTTCAACCCATGGTCTTCTTGTCCGATCACTTTCGATCGGAGGGACCATCCTACCAGCATCCGTCACGGCGGTTCTTCCGCATTGGTCCTTGACCCAATCATCGACAGATTACACCTCACATGAGTCCTTATGGACGGTGGCAGCAGCCTGAACCTACTTTATCAGGATACAGTGTGCAAAATGGGCATCCATCCCTCAAGGATCAAGCCCACCAAAACCACCTTTAAGGGTGTGATACCAGGTGTAGAGGCCTGTTGTACGGGCTCAATCACACTGGAAGTGATCTTCGGATCTCTGGACAATCTCCGAAGCGAAGAGCAAATCTTCGACATCGTCCCCTTCCGCAGTGGCTATCATGCACTGCTCGGATGAACCGCATTCACTAGATTCTATGCGGTACCGCATTATGCATACCTCAAGCTCAAAATGCCAGGACCTCGTGGGGTTATAAAACTTAATGGAAACACAGAGCGCTCGCTCCGTACGGAGGAGCACACTGCGGCCCTCGCGCAGAAGTACAAAACAACCTTTTTAGGGAAACAGGCAATTCGGCGCTGAAGAACCCGAACACCGTCAAGCGAGTCCGGAGTACCCCGCAACAGGATCATCCGGCACGTCCAGAGCTTGACTAGCAATTCGGCCTCTGTCCTAGTCCCAGTCAAGTGGCGAAATTCGTGTCGCGCGTACATAATTACGCACTTAAAATACCATGGGCATAGGCGGAGGCACGGCTACGATACGGTCTGCAGTGTGGCTCAACCGCCATGGGACCCATATACCTTCATCATTTCCTTTCCTTTCAGGACCCTACTTTTGGGAAGCCTTCTCAGATAGCCGAATTATCGGACTCATCACAGGAAGGAACAACCAAGGAGGCAAGAGGCTTTGACGTACAAGGGAATACCCAGGTGGTCTCTGATAATGATCATTATACCTGTTTTACATACCCACACACAGCCTGTCCTCGGTTAGGACATGTCAAATAGTCCTATTCTTGCTTATCACATTTCTTGTATACATACGCTTTGATGTATTATTTAAATAAAAATGGAAAAACATATAGCGTCAGCTTGTTATTATATCTTCTTTATCTTTTTTCCTTTGACAGTTTATATAATATAAAGTGCACCCGTACACTTTGGTACGGTCAGTTCGCTAGGGGCTTCAAAGTACCCCATACCATGGCAAGAAAAGTCTGAACACTTTCGACAGTGCGACACCCCAAACTTATAGCATTATATGCATCAACTCCGAATCGTGTCTTGGGTCAATAGTTGGGTTTGCCCGGCTCCCTTGTTTTGGTGCCTTATGTTCCGTTATATCGGCTAAGGTAGCGCAGGGAGAACTACTGCGATTGTGTCCCGGTTCTTCCGGACGAGCACCTCAGTAGAGAAAGCCGAAAATTGACTGTCATGATGCGACGAGAGCTAGTCGCTGTTCAGAGGTATCAAATCCTTAAAGATTTTTTCCGCTTTGGGCGAGGAATCGGCTTTGTCCGATTTAGGCGTGTATAGCGCCCCAAGTTTGGCCTTCCGAATACAAGGGGCTTCGCCAAAGTTTAAAATTGTAGACTTCTATGGCTAAGTGAGAGTGATAAAGCTGTATAGTCCGATTGCCTTGTTTGATGCGCTAAACACCTCCTTAAAGGATCAAAAATTCGGATAAAGAGTGTTTAGATTTACACCGAACACCCCAGTACTAGTTACACGGGGGCGGAAGCCGATGACTGGCCAACTTTCAGATTTTTATAAACGGACGCACAGAAGGTAATATTTTAAATTAACAAGCGTTATATAGCGCACATGAACTTGTTTTCATATTACAGGATGACATGAGTACATTTATTCAAATATTACATCCTTGGCACATTCCTCCGCCACAAGGCGGGCGCCTTTCATAACACCATCATAGTACTTCTAGGGATAGCGATGCGCCTTGCCCTCCGGTGGCCCCTCCGTCACCAGCTTCTCGGCATCCATCTTCGCCCAGTGCACTTCCGCGCGGGCGAAGGCACGACGCACACCTTCAATGCAGACTGGCCGCTTTATGGCTTCAAGCCTTGGGCAAGCATGCCCAAGCCGCTTCACCAAGCCAAAGTAGCTGGTGGGCAGGGGCTCGGCAGGCCACATCCGGACTATGAGGTCCTTCATGGCTAGTTCGGTCGCCTTGTGCAGTTCGAACAGTTGCTTTAGCTGGTCACTCAAGGGCATCGGCTGTTTGGCCCCAATATACTGGGACCAGAACAACTTCTCCTTCGAGCTCCCTTCTTCAGCCCGGTAGAACTCTACAGCATCAGATGTGCTGCGCGGCAGATCTGTGAATGCTCCTGGAGAGCTCCAAATTAGGGTAAGTAATAGGAACGCCTCCTTCACATGCTTGCTTTGCATAATGAATGCCTTACCCGCCGCTATATTCTTGGCTGCCTGGATCTCCTGGAGGGCCTTTTGGGCTTCGGCCTTGGCGTATTATGCGCTCTGGAGGGCCTTCGCAAGCTCGGACTCTTGCGTCTTGGAGTCACGCTCCAAGGACTCGTATTTTTTGACGAAGTCCTGGAGCTCTTGTTGGACCTCATTTACCCGAGCATCCTGCTTCTCACGCTCGGTGCTCTCCTTGGCCGCCTTGTCTTCGGCCTCGGACAGCGCTTTCTTAAGGGCCGCCACTTCGGTCGTGGCCCCAATTAAAATTCATGATGCTTCTATTAGCGTCAATGATTTTCCCTTATATAACACCCGGACGGGGTATCACTTACCTTTATTCTCCCTGAGCTGCCTCTTCACGAGGCCGAGCTCTTCTTCGGCCCACCCCAGGTCCCGCTTCAGTCCGGAGACCTCCGCAGTGCGGGCGGCAGCGGCCAGCAGCGATGCTGCTTATTCACATAGACGTGTTCTTATTAGACTCCTGCGGAAATTTATTGATCCTCTGTTCGGCCTTTCTTTCCGAACACCAAACAGAGCATCAGGGGCTACTGTCTATGCTATGATATTTTCTAATAAATTGATTACTTACCTCAAAGCCTGTTAGGAGGCTGGCGCAGGCTTCGGTCAGTCTGCTTTTGGCGGACCGAACCTTCTCAATCACCGCACCCATAATGGTGCGGTGCTCTTCGTCAATGGAAGCGCCGCGAAGCGCTTCCAACAAATTTTCTGATGCCTCTGGTTGGATAGAGATCATCACAACAAGCGGCTCACCCTCCCTAGCGAGGGGCTGCCTACCTGAATCCGGAACCATTGGAGGTTCTGGCACAGCATCCTGCCGGGGGCCGAACTTGCTGTGGCCTGATGACCCACAAGTGTAGGGGATCTATCGTAGTCCTTCCGATAAGTAAGAGTGTCGAACCCAATGAGGATCAGAAGGAAATGATAAGCGGTTTTCAGTAAGGTTTTCTACGAGCACTGAAATTGTAGGTGATAGATAGTTTTGTGATAAGATAAATAGTAACGAGTAACAAGTAAACACATTAAATAAAGTGCAGCAAGGTGGCCCAATCCTTTATGTAGCAAAGGATAAGCCTGGACAATTTCTAATAATGATAAAGGAGCTCCCGAGGACACATGGGAATTATCGTCAAGCTAGTTTTCATCACGCTCATATGATTCGCATTCGGTACTTCGATAATTTGATATGTGGGTGGACCGGTGCTTGGGTACTGCTCTTACTTGGACAAGCATCCCACTTATGATTAACCCCTATTGCAAGCATCCGCAACTACAACAAAAGTATTAAGGTAAACCTAACCATATCATGAAACATGTGGATCCAAATCAGCCCCTAACGAAGCAACGCATAAACTAGGGTTTAAGCTTCTGTCACTGTAGCAACCCATCATCTACTTATTACTTCCCTATGCCCTCCTCTAGGCCGAATAATGGTGAAGTGTCATGTAGTCGACGTTCACATGACACCACTAGAGGACAAGACAACATACATCTCATCAAAATATCGAACGAATACCAAATTCATATGACTACTAATAGCAAGACTTCACCCATGTCCTCAGAAACAAACGTAACTACTCATAAAGCATATTCATGTTCATAATCAGAGGTGTAATAATATGCATTAAGGATCTGAACATATGATCTTCCACCAAGTAAACCAATAAGTATCAACTACAAGGAGTAATCAACACTACTAGCAACCCACAGGTACCAATTTGTGGTTTTGGATACAAGATTGGATACAAGAGATGAACTAGGGTTTGAGAGGAGATGGTGCTGGTGAAGATGTTGATGGAGATTGATCCCCTCCCGATGAGAGGATCGTTGGTGATGACATTGGTGATGATTTCCCCTCCTGGAGGGAAGTGTCCCCTGCAGAATAGCTCCACCAGAGCCCTAGATTGGTTCTGCCAAGGTTCCGCCTCGTGGCGGCGGAGTTTCGTCCCGTAAGCTTGCCCATGATTTTTTCCAGGGTAAAAGTGATGATATAGCAGAAGATGGACACCGGAGGCCCACCAGGAGGCCCAGGAGTAGGGGGCACGCCCTATAGGGGGGGCGCCCCCCTGTCTCCTGGACAGGGTGTTGGCCCCCTGGTGTATTTCTTTAGCCCAGAAATTCTTATTAATTCCAAAAAGTTGTTTCGTGGAGTTTCAGGACTTTTGGGGTTGTGCAGAATAGGTTTCCAACGTTTGCTCCTTTCTAGCCAGAATTCCAGCTGCCGGCATTCCTCCTCTTCATGGTAAACCTTGTAAAATAAGAGAGAATAGCCATAAGTATTGAGATATAATGTGTAATAACAGCCCATAATGCAATAAATATTGATATAAAAGCATGACGCAAAATGGACGTATCAACTCCCCCAAGCTTAGACCTCGCTTGTCCTCAAGCGGAAGCCGATATCGAAAAATATGTCCACATGTTTATAGATAGAGGTGTCGATAAAAATAAAATACGGACATGAGGGCATCATGATCATTCTCATAACAGCAACACATATAGATTCCATTATATAATTTCTTGTGCTAAAGTAACAATCAATTCACAATATCAAGTATGGTTTAAAACTTCATTAAGAACTAACAAACTATAATCTGAGTCATTGAAGCAATCGCAATTTATCATAACATCAGAAAGAGTCAACAATAGAGCTTTTCAGCAAGTCCACATACTCAACTATCATATAGTCTTCTACAATTGCTAACACTCACGCAATACTTGTGGTTATGGAGTTTCAGACGGACACTGAGAAAGATAGGGGCTTATTGTGTTGCCTCCCAACCTATTCACCTTTAGATGATATCAACAATAATAGCCCATGCTAACGAACATCTAATTGGATATGTATATCACGATCTTTCAAACACGAGGAGCTTGCCAAAGGATAAAATGAAAAAGAGAAAGGTGAAGATCACCTTGACTCAAGCACAAAATAAAAGCATAAAGTGGGAACATGAAGTAAAAGATAGGCCCTTCTGTTGACACCAGATTTTGGCACGGTCAAGAACTTAATTAATATGTCCTCAAATGGAGAAGTGATCTACATAAAAAAGTTTCGTGTTGTCGATATAAACATCTTTGAAGTTTGGGTCATCGCCATCCAATCTCATCTCGAAGGCCGAAGTTGTGTTCAACATACTGAGATTTTATATTCAAAACACTATTCGGCTCATTACGCCCTCGAGACAGCCTCGTATGGAAAATTGATCTACACGGATTGTCTTCGTATCGTCGAAGCGATTGATTTTGATATAAACATCGTTCCAATCCGAGTTCGTATGCAAAAGTTAAAGCAATCGGAATGTAGCTCTGCCAGGAGGCGAAATATGACGCGCCCCACCAGACGCCATGTGTGATGGGTAGCGCGAGGGACGGGTGTTTTGCGTCACAATCTGTTTTGCGCAATCCATTTGACCCTCAATATGACCTCTGATCAAACATCGTTCAACATGAAAGTTTTTCGCCTCGTCTAAACGGTCAAGATTGCTTTTGGACTCGTTTCCGTCTGAGGTCGTTTACTGCCTCAAACATGACCCGCAAGGTGCAGCCAGGTTGTAAACCGAACCGTTTTGGAAAGTTTGATTCCGAGTTGGACCCAAACTAGGGTTTTGGACGTGAATCCAAGATTTTTTCTTGCACGGGAAGTCCAGCCGCCTCTTATATACCTAAGGGGTGACGGCCGATTGAACAACACACAATTGCAAACACATCTACAGCTTTTTCATCTACGTCTTGTCCCTCCCTCGTTCTTGCTCCCTCGTCCTTTGTTGTTCTTCGTGTTGGAGAGCTGCGAACCATGAGGCTCTAGGGGCGGCTTGACCGACCTAGGGCAGCCCATAGCCGCTGCACTCCCCGACGGGGTCCCTCCCGGGAGTGTAGGGCTTCGGGTCCTCAAAAGCTCTCACCGGTCGACTTGCGAATCACGCTTCCGTGAGACTCCTTCGACGTGAGCTGCAGTGCATCACCCCTGGCGTCGAGGGTACACGTGACGTGTTCGTGTGTGAACACACTTTTTGGCGACTTCGCTGGGGATAAGATCAATCATCATCATCATCCATCATGTTTGGCAATGACAACATCCCCAAGCCCTCGGAAATCGACACCGATAACATAATCAGGACCAATTTTGAGGTGTTATCGGAGGAACATCGCCAAGCTTATGAGGAGTACAAGAAGGCACGTGAAGAGAAGGAGATGCAGGAGTTCCTTGCTAAGTTCAAAAAGGATCGTCAAGGCAATATCACTCCGGTTGGAGAAATCAAGTTTCCTCCTCTTCATGATGAACAGGTTAAACCCTCTGTAAGTAATACCTTCTCTCCTGAGGTATGGGCTGAAGTTGATAGTCGCATTACTGATAAAAATAATATTTTATACCAAATTTTCTTGGAAAATAGTAATGCTAAAAATAGTGTGCCTCAATCATCTAGTGGTAATGTTGGTGTGCCTGTTACCGCAGAAATCCCTAGTCCAACTTTACCTATTTCATCGGCGCCCCCCGTGCCGATGAATTTTTATCCTAGCCCCACAAATCAAATTGTTGCTGCACCCATTAATCCTATCATGAGTATGCCAAGTTCGGTGGTGACGCCGAACCAAACCCTACCGACAAGAGCAAACACTATTAGATCACTGTCGAATTACAGTTCGGCATGCATGCCACAATTCACACCTGCAACTACTAACCCTACTCGTCCTATGCTACCGCCACAAGCTTCATCGTCCACCGTGGATGATGGTCTAGCTAATCTTAGAGGGGAGATGGCTAAGATGCTCTGAGAGAATTTTGGAGTTGAGTTACCAAGGAACCGTATTTACCAAAAGCCATATCCAGAATACTTTGATGCAATTCAATGCCCTCCGGGATGTAAATTCCATATTTTGTTAAGTTTAATGGAGAGGGCACAAAAACCACCTGGGAGCATGTTAGTCAGTACTTGGCACAATTAGGCGAGGCAAGTTCCCGAGATGAGTGGAGAGTACGTTATTTTCCTTTATCTTTAACCGGTACTGCTTTCTCATGGTTTTCTGCGTTACCACCTGGTTCTATTACTACATGGTTTCACTTGGAACAAAAGTTTCATGATCACTCCTACAGTGGTGACAATGAGCTTAAACTATCCCATCTTACATCGGTTAAGCAAAAGTATGATGAATCGGTCTCCGATTATGTCAAAAGATTTAGGGATACAAAAAATCGGTGCTATAGTTTGGTGATAACCGAGAGAGATTTGGCTGATCTTGTGCTTAGTGGTTTGAGAACTCACATTAGAGAAAGGCTAGAAGGATACGAGTTCTTAAATATCAACCAAGTCATGCAAAGGGCTTTGGCTCAAGAAAGCCGAAGCAAAGATCTTAAAGAGGTGCATAGATATAAAACTGATCGTCCTAAAATGAATATGGTTGAGTATGATAGTGACCACTCGGACGATGAGGGTGATATTTATGCTGCTGAATTTGCTTGGCCATCTAAGGCCAAACCATTTACTTGCAATGATTTAAAACCGATTCATAAGAATCGTGATGAAGAGATGAAATTTACTTTCAACATTGCTAAGTGTGATAGAATATTTGATGCTTTGTTGCAAGCCAAGATTATTAGAATATCTCATACTTTACCGCCGTTCGAAGAGCTGAAACGGCGTGCTTATTGCAAGTATCATAATTCTTTTTCTCATGCTACTAATGATTGTAATGCTTTCGACGACAGATACAATCGGCCATTAATGATGGACGATTGAATTTTTCTGAGATTCAAGTTGATAAGCAGCCTTTCCCAATGAACACCATGGATTTGGAGGGGAAGAAGATGTTAATTCGGCCCAACATAGCCGAATCAGATAATAAAAATAATATTGTCATTGGTGAGCCCAGGAAAATTGAGGAGAGCAACAAGGTCTTTGGAAGACAAGTTGTGCTTGATAAGCAGCCCGATGGCAAGGAGGTAATCAAGATCACCATCAAGAATCCTACACTCGGGGGGCAACCACAAGTGCAAGAGAACACTCATGTCAAATTTGTTAAGCCCAAGAGTCCAGAGGTTGGCAAGTGGAAGACGAATGAAGCTAAAGTGCAGCGCAGGAGAATCAAGCCAACTTTTGATATGCTGTTGTCCAAGTATGCCAATCAAGCGGCCGGTTCTAGCTCTAACCGTTCATCAAATTTGAAGCGCTCAAGATCACCTCCGAGGAAAGAATCTCATCATCACGCAAGGCCATATGGGTCATGGGCACCAGGACCATGGATGGCGCCGCCCCCCTATGCGCCATACTACATGGGAGGCTTCAATGGAGGATGGGGGCAGCCCCCAATGGCCCCTTATGCTTTTCATATGGGTTGGGCACAACCAAGGAGGCCCGTTCATGAGAGGCTTTCTTATCCCACGCGAGGCCGTTTGAACAATGGTGTCAATCGGCCAATGCAAGGTAATCAAAAAAGGGTCAACCGGCAAGTGTGGCGTGCCAAATCACCAAGTGCTGAAATTTCAGAGCCTAGCAAGCAAAAGGAGAAGAATGCTAGCGGTGAAACAATTATGATAGGCACTAAAGAATTAATAATCAAAGAGCCGATTATTGTTGATAATCCGGCTGATTCTAATAAAGATGTGGCTGCGGTCCAGCAAGGCCCCATGGCTAATGATCATGAAGCTAGCATAAGCAAGGCCAAGCCGAGGGATCCAAAATATACTCTGCCTAAGTGGTGTCCTTCCGGTCTGACCAAGGCGCAAAAAAGGAGATTGCAACGCATGAGGATTCATGAGAAGGGGGAACAAGAAGCAGAAAAGCTAAGGGATAAATTATTCAATGAAAGCCGTCCCATGGTACCCCCAAAACAAGTGTGGAGACCAAAGCAAAAGGAAAACATTGCAGCTTCTGCATTGATCATAGCAACACCTACACCACCAACGGAGGACGATGTGGCTACTATTACATCATCCACTTTGCCTACTACTTCCTCTCCCCTTGAAGATATTTCGGAGTCAGTGGACATGCTTGCGGAAGGAGATGAAATGCTTGATTATGAGTCTACACCGGTTCATGAAGGTATGGATATTAATATGGTGTATTACTTACCCGCTGAATTTCGTGCTATAGATGAAGAAGGGGAAGTAGCTCAACTAGATTTTGGTCCTAAAAATGCTATATTCGAGAAGCCAAAAGAGCCGATGACGCACTTGAAGCCATTGTTCCTTAAAGGTCATATTAATGGATCGTCGGTTGCTAGAATGCTTGTCCATGGTGGTGCTATGATGAATCTTATGCCATATTCGGTCTTCAAAAAATTGGGGCTGCGTGATGAAGAGTTAATAAAGACCAACATGGTGCTTAATGGATTTAAAGGCAAAGAAAAAACTGAAGCCAAAGGTGTGATGTATGTGGAGCTTACGGTGGGAAGCAAAACTTTGGCTACCGCATTCTTTGTCGCCGAGGTGCAAGGTAACTACAATGTGATATTATGATGCGATTGGGCATGTGAACCAATGCGTGCCATCTACTATGCACCAGTTTTTGATTCAATGTGTCGGGGATATACCCCGAGGTATGACCCGACCGGAGTTATGACCCGGTCGGACTTGGCGATTCACCAGAAGACCCGGCTGGAGCTAGGCGACTCACTGGCGATCTGCCTGGACATGGCAGTTTATATATAACCCGCCTGGACATTGTGACTCACTGGAGACCCGGTGGGCGGGTCAAACGGACGACAAGGCCCAAGGCCCAGTAGGCCGGTTCATGTGATGGTGGGCCGACTTAAGAAGAAAGGTGTAAGGAATATTTCCCTTACAAGGAATCAAGACCCGGACTTGTATCCGGCTTGTAGTAGAAGATAGGCTAGTCCTAGTCCTACAAGGACTCCACATGTAACCCACCCCTCTAACTTATATAAAGAGGGGCAGGGCTCCCCAAAGAGGGACAAGAAACAAGAACAATCTCTAGGGCTAGACACAAAGAGCCGGCTTACCGGCGACTCTCTCATGATCATAATGAGACCTAGCCACAAAGAGCATGTAGGGTTATTACTGGATGATGTTTCCCGGGGCCCAAAGCTGTCTAAATCCTTGCCTTGCATGTTGCATCTCTCGTCCCGATTAACCCCTCTCAAGCTACCACATAGATGTGTTGGCCTCGCGACTAAGTCCTTACACTAGGACATCTGCCGTGACAAATCCACGACAGTTGGAGCCCACCGTGGGGCTCGCGCATGATGGTGTTGAGTTCTTGAAGGGTGCTATCCCAGGGATCGAGAAGCTCCGCCCAGCTTATTGAAGAAGTTACGGTCGACTTGTCAGAAAGGTTCCGTCTAAATCGCCGAAAAAGTTCCGACCGCCTTGACGAAAGGTTCCGTCTAAATCACGGAAAAAGTTCCGACCGCCTTGACGAAAGGTTCCGTCTAAGTCGCCGGAAAGGTTCTGACCACCTCGATGAAAGGTTCCGTATGAATCAGCGAAAAAGTTCCGACCGCCTCGACGAAAGGTTCCGTTTGAATCGGCGAAAGGTTCCGGCTGCCTCGACGAAAGGTTCCGTCTGAATCACCAAAGAGTTCTGATTGCCTCGACGAAAGGTTCCGAATCGCCGAAGGGTTCCAGCCGAATCGCCGAAAGGTTCCGTCCGAGTCATCAAAGAGTTCCGACTTAGGCTACAGAAAAGTTCCGGATTATCAAGAGGTTCCGGTTCAAAAGTTCCGGATTATCAAAAGTTCCGGCCGAATTATCAAGAGGTTCCGGTAAAAAGTTCCGGGTTATCAAAGGTTCCGGCCGGATTATCAAGAAGTTCTGGTTCCAAAAATTCCAGCTCAAAAAGTGTCAGCCGGGTTATGTGGAGAGCTCAGGCACTAGAAGACACATAACCAATTAATTCTTTTGTCAAAAAACAAAAGCAGCACTATGCATTATCCAGCGCCAACATCCGGCAAAAATACCAGGTGATATCCATCCAGTTTACTTTTATCAATATTTATTAAATTTTTTTAAACAATCACTCTGCCTATAGTGTTGTTATATACAGCCATCGCCCCTGCGGACCAGTTTACATCAACGCGCCGACCGGCTTGCCCGTCAGCACCACCTTACAACACCACGGACGACTCGCCCGTCCGCCCTCGCGGCCGGTTCACGCGTCCTCACCAGCTTACAACATGGAGGACAACTTGCTCGTCCGCACCAGCTTACAAATGCCATGGCCAGTTTATCTGTTTGTTCCCGCGGCCGATTCACCTATGAGGGATTTCAGTTTCACCTAGGGATCATCAACTTCATGGTGGATTATTTTCGGCCTAAACAAATCAGGTGATATCCATCCAAGTTTGTTTTATTATCACATGTTGTTTTTGTCAAAAGAACAAGTTTATCTTTATCTGCAATATTGTTTATGCAGGGCAACTATTTATGACAAAAAGTGATATTATATTGCGGAGGTGGAGGCATGCCAACATCTGTTGGCACAGGTGGTCGTCGTTACTCTATGGACTACCGCACCTGCTTACAATGCCGTGGCAGTCTCTCGCGACCATGCCGGCTTACAATGACGTGGTCGTCTCTCACGACCGCGCCGGCTTACAACGCCGTGGCCATCTCTTACGACCACGCCGGCTTACAACAAGGAGGACAACTTACCCGCCCGCACCGGTTTACAACACCACGGTTGATTCATCTGTCTGAGCCGCCTTTGATGTTGTGGTCATTTTTACGGTCCGTCTCTCGCGGCCTGGTCTACGTCAACACACCAAGCCACATTTTTCTGGATGAGCTGTTTATTGAGTATGAGCAAGTCACTACTTGGGAAGCCCGGTTTCTCTTCCAACAAATTGGAGGCAAATTATCATATATTATCAACCGCCGTCTGCACTGGATGGCTCAATGGATAGGTGCACAAGTCGCCGGCACTACGGTTTGGTTAACTTCAAACAGCCAGTTGGAAGGAACCATTGGCCGAGTTGCTGACACGGTTCATACGGGATCATTTATAACCCGCTGCAATCACCTCAACCTTCTGTGGATAATCACTAGCCTAACATATCAGGTGAAATCCATCCAATATATTTTATATTACTCGGGGGCTACAATGATATGACTCGGCAAAATTAGTCAGTTTCAATGAATTCAAGAACTCCAGGTCATTAAAGGGAAAATAACCTAGGCCCCGGAGATTACTGCTAGATCGATGAAAATTTAAAAGCCGTCAGAAGATTTCCGGCTCAAAATAAGGACCCTGGTTTAAAATCCAGTTCAAGAGACATCTTTCTCCCACAAAGCACTGAAGCTCTTAAATCTGGTTCAAAAGCCGGCCCATGGTAAATTCGTCCCTCACAAATTTTTGAAGCTCTCAAATCCGGTTCAAAATCCGGTTCAAGGTAAATTTGTCCTTCACAAATTTTTAAAGCTTTCAAATCCGGTTTAAAGTTCCGGTTCAAAAAGCATTAATCTCTCGCAAGTTCGAGTTCTCAGAAAAAATTAAAGGTTGCCAAAAGAACTTGCCGCCATGATGCGCGGTTCAAACTTGGGTATCCTGCCTTATGGCTTATCTTATTATGATCACTTGGGGGCTTCTTCCTCATCGAGCATAGCTATCAGTACCCTCTTGATCGGCGCAATGCCAAAACTTATATGATCACTTGGGGGCTTCCTGTTCAAACATAGGTCGTATTCGAACCAAAGAGAACATAGCTGTCGATACCCTCTTGATCGGCATACTGCCAAACCCACTAGGGGGCTTCTTGATCATATCTCAATCATAGCTTAACCTCTTTGGGTCTGACGTGGGTCGTATTTGAACCAGCGTCATTAAACAACTCTCATGGTCACTTGGGGCTTCCTGTTCAAACATAGGTCGTATTCGAACCAAAGAGAACATAGTTGTTGATACCCACTTGATCGGCATCACCAAAGCCACTGGGGGCTATATGATCGTATTCGAATCTTACCTTAACCCCTTTGGAACGGTTTACTGATCGTATCTAAATCAGAAGCCTCAAAAAGTTTTATTCTATCTCTGGTAAAGTTTATTGTAGCCACAATTACTTAACTTGAGACCTTTTGGGGATTATATCTCAAATATATATAAGTGTTTTATGATTAACCCGGCTTGACTTTTGACTATAAGTCGCCAGCTTATGACAACCATCATTTATATGGAAGCATTGGCTTCTAAGGATTGGGTTATCACCCTTACTACACAGGTCATGTAAACCAGCAGTACAAATTCAATATCATAGTGGTTATATGTGAGGTATTATGACCCTCCCTGCGGTAAACCGCCAAGGGTTCTTGTGATCTACTTGTGGGCAGGATAAGACTACATTTGGGTGGTTACCCGCCCTGGTTTTTGACGATAAGTCGTCGGGGCATATGTTGTTTAAACTCTTTGCAGGATTTGCAGAAATATGACATATAAATGATTAAGTTCAAGCTCATTACCAAAGTTGATGCTCCAAAATGATGATCCGTTCTGGATTTTTCTCAAAGGCTATAAGCCGCCGGGTTATAAAAATTCCGGCTTACAATGGAGGCGTACTAAATCGCCATCGGCCAAGAGCCGCCGAGTATTTAAACTCCGGATTTACATGTCAACCGATGAGGTATTCAAATCTTTAATAGCCAAAACTGGCTGGATTTTCATGATGATATTGAATGACTGAGGTTTTCATACCGGATTATATTATTTAAATCTCGAATAACCAACATGGCTGGATTTCTATTGTGATTATCAATAACCAGTGCTATGATTGAGGTTTTCAAAGTTGCTTTAGCGCAATGGCTATTATTTTTATCAATGGATATGATTTATTCTACAATGGAAGGAATAGTCCCGAGTCGCTGCAGGCTTACGACCCAGCACTTGGGGGCTATATTATTCAGATTGGGACTATATCAAATATGCAAGTCCCATGTCACTGCCAGCATGCACCATGGCACTTGGGGGCTAATTTAAAGTCATTATTTGATCAACGTATTGAAGACCCGACTCATCCCATTGTAATGAGCCGGCCCTTGGGGGCTACCAATTGCTCCTATCAAAAATTCAAGGTACACAAGCATTAATCCATTATATTGAACGGTCCATTATTTAGTTGGTGGAGTACAAAGCTCTTAACCTTGTGGACGTGGGTTCAAGCCCCATGGTGGAGACTATATTATATGATGTTATTATCAATTATATACAAAGTCCCAGCTTAGTATTATCTTACTAAGCCGGCCCTTGGGGGCTACACATTGCTGTTCAAATTTACATGGTTATATCTACAAATTCCCTGTTCATTATTTGCATAATTACCCGGCCCTTGGGGGCTACACTGGTTGAAGTTTTCATGAGCATAAAGCAATTACAAGTCCCAAGTTGCTACAAGCATGACAACCCAACACTTGGGGGCTACAACATGTCTGGAAGTTTATATGATTGAGATGAATAAACCGGATTTCTTCAAGGTTGCAACATTTATTGGAGCAAGTCTTAAATCATCACTTTGTTCTTCTCAAGACTTGGGGGCTAAAGGTAATATGGATATAAGGGAGAAAAAATCTTCAAATTATCAGTTTTGAGCAAATCAGGAGGATCAATTACATAAACCGGTGTCAACAACAATTATGACCCGACATCGTCTGTTTTATAATCAAGTAGGTTTTGGTAATGATAAACCGGCAAGTTTTACATCTTCAAGCCGGCTGAATATCAGATGAGTATTTGAAGACCAAAATTATTTAACCCGACGCCTTGTAAGCCGACTCAAGTGGATTATTCTTCACAATATTTTTCTCTGCGAAACCAACATCAACAAATTGAGTATGAAGCTAGCTTATTTGACCCGGATTTTCTAGATGAAGGAAATGACAATTGGACTTAAGGATAATCAGGTCCTGTCTCAGGAGAATATTTAACCCGGAGCGCAAGGAATTAAGGATGATCAGGTGCCGGCTTACAAGAATTTTTAACCCAGAGCACAACCTGTCAAAGTTCTTCTGGTGTTTATTTTGCAGGATCAGTTTAACATGGATAAATCCAAATTAAACTGGGGGATAATGTCGGGGATATACCCCGTGGTATGACCCGGCCGAAGTTATGACCCGGCCGGACTTGGCGATTCACCAGAAGACCCGGCTGGAGCTAGGCGACTCACTGGCGATCTGCGTGGACATGGCGGTTTACATATAACCCGCCTGGACATTGTGACTCACTGGAGACCCGGCGGGTGGGTCAAACGGAAGACAAGGCCCAAGGCCCAGTAGGCCGATTCATGTGATGGTGGGCCGACTTAAGAAGAAAGGTGTAAGGAATATTTCCCTTACAAGGAATCAAGACCCGGACTTGTATCCGGCTTGTAGTAGAAGATAGGCTAGTCCTAGTCCTACTAGGGCTCCACATGTAACCCGCCCCTCTAACTTATATAAAGAGGGGCAGGGCTCCCCAAAGAGGGACAAGAAACAAGAACAATCTCTAGGGCTAGACACAAAGAGCCGGCTTACCGGCGACTCTCTCATGATCATAATGAGACCTAGCCACAAACAACATGTAGGGTTATTACTGGATGATGTTTCCCGGGGCCCGAAGCTGTCTAAATCCTTGTCTTGCGTGTTGCGTCTCTCGTCCCGATCAACCCCTCTCAAGCTACCACATAGATGCGTAGGCCTCGCGACTAAGTCCTTACACTAGGACATCTGCCGTGACAAATCCACGACACAATGGGTTGATGATGAAGTAGAAGTCATTCATGCGGATAATTCGGCTTGTGTTGCTTTGGCCGATGCATCGGTGGATTGGCAACATCCCAATGCTACTTGCTTGACGGGGCGCGACTTATCAGAATATGATTTTCTTAGTGCCACAAAAAGTGGTTTCGTGCCCGTTTCTTTAAAGTCGGTTGGCGATAATCGGCTCCAAGGTATGATGTATTTAAATGGATCCTAACTCAGAGTGGTTACAAAAGCGTCTTGTAGAATATTGGTCCAATGAGAACGATATGTATGAGTCCATAGAAGAGTTAGATGATATGGATAAGTTAGGACAAGGTTTTACATCGGCCGATCCATTAGAAGAGATAGATATAGGAGATGGTTCAATTCCTAGGCCGACATTTGTAAACGAAAATTTAAGAGCCGATCATAAGGCTAAGTTGATTGAGCTATTGAAAGAATATGTTTGTTGCTTTGCATGGGAATATCATGAGATGCCGGGTTTAAGCCGAGAGCTAGTGGAGCATCGGTTACCTATAAAGGTCGGTTTTAGACCATACAAGCAATCAGCCAGAAAGTTTAATCCAAAAACATATGACCGGATCAAGGAAGAGATCGGTCGTTTGCTTAAAGCTAATTTTATTAGACCTTGCAGGTATGCCGAGTGGATTTCTAACATTGTACCAATAGAGAAGAAAGGCTCCGGCAAGTTGAGGGTGTGCATTGATTTCAGAGATTTGAATAGAGTTACACCTAAAGATGAGTATCCTATGCCAATAGCCGATATGCTTATTAATGATACTTCTGGACATAACGTCATTAGCTTTCTTGATGGTAATGCGGGGTATAACCAGATTTTTATGGCCGAAGAGGACATGTCCAAAACGGCTTTTCGATGTCCCGATTTTTTGGTTTATTTGAGTGGACAGTGATGACCTTTGGATTAAAAAATGCCGGTGCCATGTATCAAAGGGCTATGAATTTAATTTTTCATGATTTACTTGGTGTTATACTTGAGGTTTATATTGATGATATTGTTGTCAAATCGGATGCTTTTGAATCTCACTTAGCCGATTTGCGTTTGGCTTTTGAAAGAATGAAGAAATATGGGCTGAAAATGAATCCTTTGAAGTGTGCCTTTGGTGTATCGGCTGGGAAGTTTCTGGGTTTCATTATTCATGAAGATGGCATGGAAATTGATCCCAAAAAGATAGAAGCTATACAGAAAGTAGAGGCTCCAACATGCAAGAGAGATATGCAAAAATTCCTTGGCAAGGTCAATTATTTGAGGAGGTTCATAGCTAATCTATCAGGGAAGGTTGATGCATTTACTCCTATCCTTCGGTTAAAGAATGATGTTGATTTTACTTGGGGGGCAAAACAGTAAGAGGCATTTGATATGATTAAGAAATATTTATGCACTCCTCCGGTTATGAAAGCACCCAGGCACATGGAGCCATTTAGACTTTACGTTGCAGCGGAGGAAGGTGTTATTGGTGCTGTTTTGACTCAAGAGACCAATGGAAAGGAGCGTGCTATTACTTATTTGAGCCGACGGTTATTGGACGCCGAGACAAGGTATACATTTATTGAGAAATTATGCTTATGCTTATATTATGCTTGCACAAAATTGAGACATTATCTAGTGACTAGTACTTGCATTATAGCTTGTCAAACCGATGTCATCAAATACATGTTGCATAGACCAATTCTTAGTGTTAGAATTGGCAAGTGGGCTTATGCTTTAATTGAATATGATTTGGCTTATGAATCTCTGAAATCCATGAAAGGCCAAATTGTTGCTAATTTTATTGTTGAGCATCGGATTGATGACAAGCATGATATTGATATAGACCTTGTCTCATTAGTACCATGGAGATTATATTTTGATGGTTCAGTTTGTAGCAATGGCCAAGGTGTTGGTATTATTTATATATCTCCTCATGGTGCTGTTTTTGAAGCCTCATGCCGCTTAGAATACTTTTGCACAAATAATCAAACCGAATATGAAGCATTGTTATTCGGCTTAGAGATGTTGCTTGCCATAGGTGCTACACATATTGAGGCTTTTGGTGATCTGTTATTAGTAGTGCAACAAATATCCAAAGTCTTTCAATGTTTTGACGAATCACTTAATGTTTATCTTGATAAATGTCTAGATATAATTTCTAATTTAAGTTATTTTAGCATTGCTCATATATCTAGACATGACAATTGGAGAGCAAATGAGTTGGCACAACAAGCATCCGGCTATCATGTTGATCGCAACATGTTTCATATTTCTCAAAGGCCAATGTCTAGTCTTGCCAACATAGGGGAGGCCGAACCGAAGCCCACCGTTTCGGCCAGTAATGAAATATTTAATGTAGGAGAAAATGAACACTGGAGGAAACCCATTATTGATTATTTGTGTGATCCTAGTAAAAGGGTGGACAGTACTGTCCGGCGTATGGCTTTCAAATACACAATGAGAGATGATGGTCTATATCGCCGAACGGTTGATGATGTTCTTTTAAAGTGCTTGGACGAGGACCAAGCGAGAGTTGCTATGGGAGAGGTCCATGAAGGTATTTGTGGCACTCATCAGTCGGCTCCCAAGATGAAATGTCATTACGACGTGCTGGGTTTTATTGGCCGACAATGGTTAATGATTGCTTTCGGTACTATAAAGGATGTGAAGCTTGTCAAAAGTTTGATGATATTCAGTTAGCTCCCGCTGCTATGTTACATCCTATTATCAAGCCGTGGCCTTTTAGAGGTTGGGGATTGGACTTTATTGGAGAGATTCATCCTTCTTCTTCAAAGGGGCATCGGTTCTTGTTGGTGGCAACTGATTATTTCACTAAATGGTCTGAAGCAATACCACTAAAAAACATGACGCATACAAAGGTAATTCAATTCATAACTAAGCATATTGTTCATAGATTCGGCATACCGCAAACATTAACTACGGACCAAGGTTCATCCTTTATGTCACATCAAGTCAGAGAATTTGCCGAATCATATAAGATAAAGTTGCTCAATTCCTCTCCATATTATGCCCAAGCCAATGGACAAGCTGAGTCTAGTACTAAAATATTAATCAAGCTCATCAAGAATAAGATTGAGGATAATCCAAGGAGATGGCACGAGCTACTGTCCGAAGCTTCGTGGGCACACAGAATCTCAAGGCATGGTGCTACAAAGGTAACTCCGTATGAGCTCGTATATGGTCAAGAGGCCATTTTACCGGTGGAAGTGAATTTGAATGCTCTGAGAATAGCCAAACAAAATGATTTATCGGCGGTGGACTTCTATAACTTGATGATGGACAATATTCATGAAGTCGCCGATAAACGTTTGTCTGCTTTGAATTCCATAGAGAGAGATAAGTTGAGGGTGTCAAGAGCTTACAATAAGAAGGTCAAGTTGAAGAATTTTCAAGTTGGCGATCTTGTGTGGAAGGTGATTCTACCAATTGGTTCAAAAGATAGAAAATTCGGGAAGTGGTCTCCAAGTTGGGAAGGTCCTTTTAAGATTACAAGAGTGGTTCCCGGAAACTCATATTCGGTGGAATCCGTACAAGACAGATTATTACCTCGAGCTCTCAATGGCAAATATTTAAAGAAATATCACCCAAGTGTGTGGCAAGAAGCCTAGATAGGCAATGGCCGATATATCACTATCGTCCTAAGAAAGATATGGCCGATAAATAACTATCGCCCTTAGCATAAACATGGCCGATATATAATTATCGCCCTAAGAAACTGTTAATGGCCGATGGAGTATTGACATCGTCCTTAGAACAAACATGGTACAAGTTATTTTTTGGCGCTAGCTTTGCCGAAAAATAGGGGGGCATGTGTTGACACCAGATTTTGGCACGGTCAAGAACTTAATTAATATGTCCTCAAATAGAGAAGTGATCTACATAAAAAGTTCCATGTTGTTGATATAAACATCTTTGAGGTTTGGGTCATCGCCATCCGATCTCATCTCGAAGGGAGAAGTTGTGTTCGACATACTGAGATTTTGTATTCAAAACACTATTCGGCTCATTACGCCCTCAAGACAGCCTCGTATGGAAAAATTATCTACACGGATTGTCTTCGTCTCATCGAAACGATTGATTTTGATATAAAAATCATTCCACTACAAATTTGTATGAAAAAGTTAGAGCCATCGGAATGTAGCCCTGCCAGGAGGCGAAGTATGGCGCGCCCCACCAGACGTCATGTGTGATGGGTAGCGCGAGGGACGGGTGTTTTGTGTCATAGTCTGTTTTGCGTGAGCTAGTTGGCCCTCAAGATGACCTCTGATCAAAAATCGTTCAACATGAAAGTTTTTCGTCTCGTCGAAACGGTAAAGATTGCTTTTGGACTTGTTTCCATCCGAGGTCGTTTACTGCCTCAAACATGACATGCAAGGTGCAGCCAGGTTGTAAACCGAACCGTTTTGGAAAGTTTGATTCCGAGTTGGACCCAAGCTAGGGTTTTGGACGTGAATCCAAGCCTTTTTCTTGCACGAGAAGTCCAGACGCCTCTTATATACCTAAGGGGTGACGGCCGATTGAACAACACACAATCGCAAACACATCTATAGTTTTTTCATCTACGTCTTGTCCTTCCCTCGTTCTTGCTCCCTCGTCCTTCATTGTTCTTCGTGTTGGAGAGCTGCGAACCGCGAGGCTCGAGGGGCGGCTTGACCGACCTAGGTCAGCCCATAGCCGCTGCACTCCCCGACGGGGTTCCTCCCGGGAGTGTAGGGCTTCGGGTCCTCAAAAGCTCTCGGCGGTCGACTTGCGAATCGCGCTTCCGGTGAGACTCCTTCGACGTGAGCTGCAGTGCATCACCCCTTAGGTATATAAGAGGCGGATGGACATCCCGTGCAAGAAAAAGGCTTGGATTCACATCCAAAACCCTAGTTTGGGTCCAACTCAGAATCAAACTTTCCAAAACGGTTCGGTTTACAACCTGGCTGCACCTTGCGGGTCATGTTTGAGGAAGTAAACGATCTCAGATGGAAACGAGTCCAAAAGCAATCTTGACCGTTTCGACGAGACGAAGAACTTTCATGTTGAACGATTTTTGAGAAGAGGTCATCTTGACGATCAAATAGCTCGCGCAAAACGGACTGTGACGCAAAACACCCGTCCCTCGCGCTACCCATCACACATGGCGTCTGATGGGACGCGCCATACTTTGCCTTCTGACAGGGCTACATTCCGATGGCTCTAACTTTTGTATATGAACTCGGATTATAATGATTTTTATATGAAAATCAATCGCTTCGACGACACGAAGACAACCCGTGTAGATCATTTTTACATACGAGGCTGTCTTGAGGGCGTAATGAGCCGAATAGTGTTTTGAATACAAAATCTGAGTATGTCGAACACAACTTCGGCCTTCGAGATGAGATCGGATGGCGATGACCCAAACTTCAAAGATGTTTATATCGACAACACGAAACTTTTTTCATGTAGATCACTTCTCCATTTGAGGATATATTAATTAAGTTCTTGACCGTTTGGTGTCCACACCTTTGCAGAGGGAAGCAGAGGTTGTCATGCGCTTTTAGGGTTGGATACACAAAATCTTAGTACGAAAGAACGTCACTTTATATATCACTTGTGTATGGAACTTTATTATGCAGTCCGTCGCTTTTATTGCTTCCATAACAAGATCGTATAAAACTTATTTTCTCCGCACTAATAAATCATGCATATTTAGGGAGCAATTTTTATTGCTTGCACCGATGACAACTTACTTGAAGAATCTTACTCAATCCGTAGGTAGATATGGTGGACTCTCATGGCAAAACTGGGTTTAAGCGTATCTGGAAGAACAAGTAGTATCTCTACTTGGTGCTGGGAATTTGGCTAGCATGAGGGGGAAAGGCAAGCTCAACATGTTCGGAAGGTCAATGACAACATACTTTAACTGAGATGTGAGAAAACATAAACAATTACGTTGTCTTCCTTGTCCATCGTCAACTATTTTAGCATGTCATACTTAATGAGTGCTCACAATCATAAAAGATGTCCAAGATAGTGTATTTATATGTGAACCTCTTTTCCCTTATTACTTCCTATTAATTGCAACGATGACCAAAACTACATTTATCAACTCTCAACAACCTTTATGCCTCATACTTTCTATGTGTGAAGTTATTACTATCCATAATATCAATATGAACTCTTTTATTCTTTTTATTTTTTCTCAGGATCATAGCAACAAAGCAAAGCCATTGACTCAACACTAATCTTTATTGTAGATAACTCACGGACTCGATTACAAAAAGAGAGCACTAAGAAAAACTCAAAACTACTTGATATCAAAACTTCAGTCTATTAGATCAAGATACTACTAAAAGGATCGAACGAAATAAAACAGTAAAGATAGGAGTGTGATGGTGATACGATACCGCGGCATCTCCCCCAAGCTTGGCAGTTGCCAAGGGGGAGTGCCCATACCCAAGTGATTATGTCCTCGGAGAAGGTGAAGTAGGAGTTTTTGATGATGTAGGCTTGTCGTCCATCTTCCAAGGCATAGGCTCACCATCGTAGAAGGATGACCGAGTCTCCGGAATCCTTAAATCTGCAGCCAAACTCACCCTTTTGAATTTATATTCATACTCACAGTTCTGGTTTTGCAGGTCATAGATCTGGGCTTGGAGGTGCTCGATCTTCTCTTGAAGCTTGAAGATGGTTTCCCCAATGACTTTGACATCTAGCTTGTGGTTGTTGGTGAACTCTGTGATCATCATCTGGTTAGCGTTGAGTCCACGCTTCACCATCCCTTGGCACTTGAAAACTTGCTGCTCCACATCTTCGAGCTTTGTCTCCACGCTTTCGGTACACCTGGGTCCCTCCACTTCACAGATGTGCAGCACCCCCTCATGCATCTGAATGGTTTAAGGGTGTTGCAGCACCTCCGCGAGATAGGGGTTGATAACCCTCTCGAAAAACTTGTCCTTGGGAGCGCTTGGAGATGCCATAATGCTCTAGATCTGCAACAGAAAACAGCTCGAAATGAAAACAGAGGATATTTGCATGATACGGTGGTCAAAACCTCCGGGAGTATATATAATGAATTTTTACCGCCAAAATACGTAACGTGCAAGAAAACAGAGTCCGGGAGGCACACGAGGTGCCCATGAGACAGGGGGCGCGCCCAGTAAGGGGGGGGGCGCCCTCCACTCTCGTGGGGGCCTCGTGTCCCTTTCGGACTACTTCTTTCTGCCTAAAAATCTTAGACAATCCAAAACTGATAAAAAATGCCATTGGAGTTGTTTAGGAGTAGGTTTACTTACCGTACCACATACCTATTCCTTTTCGGAGTCTGGAACGTTCTAGAAAGTGTCCCTTATGTATTCCTCCGGGGTTACGGTTTCAATAATATTAGTTTCAACATTAATAGGATTACCTGAAATGTAATGTTTAATTCTTTGACCGTTTACTACCCTCGGACTTGTGCCTTCAAAGTTGTTGATCTTTATCGCACCAGAACGATAGACCTCCTCGATAATGTAGGGGCCTTCCCATTTAGACAGAAGCTTTCTTGCAAAAAATCTTAAACGAGAGTTCAATAATAACACATAATCACCTATGTTTAATTCACGCTTTTGTATCCTTTTATCATGCCAGCGCTTGACTTTTTCTTTGAATAGCTTGGCATTCTCAAGCTTGGGTTCTCCATTCATCAAGTGAGCTAATATCAAACAACCTCTTCTCACCGGCAAGTTTGAAGTCATAATTGAGCTCTTTAATAGCCCAATATGCTTTATGTTCAAGTTCAAGAGGTAACTGACATGCTTTTCCATAAACCATCTTATACGGAGACATACCCATAGGTTTTTTGTATGCAGTTCTATAGGCCCATAATGCATCATCAAGTTTTTTGGACCAATTCTTTCTAGATCTATTCACAGTCTTTTGCAAAATTAATTTGAGCTCTCTATTGCTCAACTCTACTTGACCACTAGACTGCGGATGATAAGGAGATGCGATTCTATGATTGATATCATACTTAGCAAGCATCTTACGGAAAGCACCATGAATAAAATGTGAACCACCATCAGTCATATGATATCTAGGGACTCCAAACCTCGAAAAAATAACTTCTTTAAGCATTTTAATAGAAGTGTTATGATTAGCACTACTAGTTGGAATAGCTTCTACCCACTTAGTAACGTAATCAACATCAACTAAAATATGTGTATAACCATTAGAGGTAGGAAAAGGTCCCATATAATCAAAGCCCCAAACATCAAACGGTTCAATAACAAGAGAATAATTCATAGGCATTTCTTGACGTCTACTAATATTACCAATTCTTTGACATTCATCACAAGATAAGACAAACTTACGAGCATCTTTGAAGAGAGTAGGCCAATAAAAATCAGATTGTAGTACCTTATGTGCAGTTCTATCTCCAGCGTGGTGTCCTCCATATGATTCAGAGTGACACTTGCGTAGGATCTGTTCTTGTTCATGCTCAGGTACACAACGTCTAATAACATCATCTACTCCTTCTTTATAAAGGTGTGGGTCATCCCAAAAGTAATGTCTTAAATCATAAAAGAACTTTTTCTTTTGCTGGTATGTGAAACTAGGTGGTATAAATTTAGCAACAATATAATTAGCATAATCAGCATGACATGGAGCAGTGCGAGAAACATTAATGACCGCTAATTGTTCATCAAGAAAGCTATCATCAATAGGCAATGGGTCATCAAGAACATTCTCTAACCTAGACAAGTTATCTGCAACGGGGTTCTCAGCTCCCTTTCTATCAATAATGTGCAAATCAAACTCTTGGAGCAGGAGAACCCATCTAATGAGTCTAGGCTTAGCATCTTTATTTTCCATAAGATATTTAATGCAGCATGATCAGTGTGAATAGTAACTTTGGAATCAACAATATAAGGTCTAAACTTATCACATGCAAACAGAACTGCTAAGAATTCTTTTTCACTGGTAGCATAATTTCTTTGGGATGTATCAAGAGTCTTACTAGCATACTGGATAACATTCAATTTCTTATCGACTCTTTGCCCTAGAACAGCCCCTACAGCATAATCACAAGAGTCACACATAATTTCAAAAGGTAGATTCCAATCAGGTGGCTAAACAACAGGTGCAGTGATCAAAGCTTTCTTAAGTATTTCAAATGCTTCTACACAATCATCATCAAAAGACAAAAGGAATATATTTTTGCAATAAATTAGTCAGAGGCCTAGAGATCTTAGAAAAGTCCTTAATGAACCTCCTATAAAAACCGGCATGACCAAGAAAACTTCTTATACCTTTTATGTCCTTGGGACATGGCATCTTTTCAATAGCATCAACTTTAGCTTTATCAACTTCAATACCTCTCTCGGAAATCTTATGCCCCAAGACAATGCCTTCATTAACCATAAAGTGACACTTTTCCCACTTTAGGACGAGACTAGTGTCTTCGCATCTCTGCAAAACTCGATCAAGGTTGCTCAAACAATTATCAAAGGAGGATCCATGAATACCTCACCAATCTTTTCACAAAAATTAGAGAATATAGCCATCATGCATCTTTGAAAGGTAGCAGGTGCATTACATAAACCAAAAGGCATACGTCTATAAGCGGAAGTACCGAAAGGGCAAGTAGAAGTAGTTTTTGCTTGATCTCCCGCTGAGACAGGTATTTGAGAGAAACCAGAATAACCATCTAGAAAGCAAAAATGTGTGTAATAAAAGGTAAAGGGTAATGATCTTTCTTAGTAGCTTTATTTAGTTTACGAAAATCAATTACCATCCTATAACCTGTAATAATTCTTTGCGGGATCAATTCATCTTTATCATTAGGAGCAGCAGTAATACCTCCCTTTTTAGGGACACAATGGACAGGGCTTACCCAATCACTATCAGCAACGGGGTAAATTATACCTGCCTCAAGGAGCTTTGGTATCTCCTTTCTTACCACTTCTTTTATTTTAGGATTTAGTCGTCGTTGAGGATCTCTAACTGGTTTGGCATCGTCCTCCAATTTAATTTTGTGTTGGCATAACGTGGGACTAACGCCCTTAAGATCATCCATAGTATATCCAATAGCAGCTCGATGCTTCTTCAGAGTTTTCAATAATCTTTCTTCTTCTTGCTCTGAAAGGTTAGCACTAATAATAACATGATATATTTTCTTTTCATCGAGATAAGCATACTTAAGATTATCAGGTAGAGGTTTGAGTTCAAACACGGGATCACCCTTGGGTAGTGGGGGATCCCCAAGAATTTCAATGCGAAGGTTATGTTTCAAAATAGGTTCCTGTTTAAGGAATAATTCATCTATTTCCCTTCTTTATTTCATAAACATATCATTTTCATGGTCTAGCAAATATTGTTCTAATGGATCAGTAGGAGGCACGGCAATAGAAGGAAGACCAATTATTTCATCTTTACTGATAATTCTTTATCACGGGGTTGTCTACGAAATTTAGCAAAATTAAACTCATGAGTCATAACATCTAAGCCAATCATAACAACATCCTTTTTGCAATCAATCATAGCTTTTAACAGTGTTCAAGAAGGGTCTATGAAACATAATGGGACAAAAGGCATCTTGTGGAGAACCAAGAACAAGAAAATCAGCAGGGTATTTAACCTTCCCACACAAAACTTCAACATCTCTAACAATCCCAACAGGTTTAATGGTATCCCTATTAGCAAGCTTAATAGTAACATCAATTTCTTCTAATTCAACCGGTGCAATGTCGTGCATGATTTCTTTATATAAATCATAAGGTATAGCGCTAGCACTATCACCCATATCACATAAGCCATGATAACAATGTTCTCCTATTTTAACAGAAATAACATGCATGCCTACGACTGGTCTACGTGTCTTAGTATCTGGCCTAGCAATATTAGCAGTCTCACCACAGAAATAAATAACATGCCCATCTAAATCATCATCCAAGAGATCTTTAACTATAGCAATACTAGGTTCAACATTAATTTGCTCAGGAGGTGTATAAGTCCTAGTATTACTCTTATGAACAACAGTCAAAATTTTAGCATGATCCTTTATCCTACCAGGAAAAGGTTGTTTCTCAACATAAGTAGTAGGAACAATAGGATCACTATAAGTGATAGTCTTTTCTTCAACTGTAACAGGTGCAACTACTTTAACTTCAATAGGAGGATTATATTTAAACCACTTCTCTTTGGGGAGATCAACGTGAGTAGCAAAAGATTCACAGAAAGAAGCTACTATCTTAGAGTCAAGTCCATACTTAGCGCTAAATCCACGAAAAACATCGGTATCCATAAAAGATTTAACACAATCGAATGTAGGTGTCATACCTAACTCCTTACCATCGTCGGAACCCCAATCTTCAGAGTTGCATTTAATTCTTTCCAACAAGTCCCATTTGAAATCAATAGTCTTCAGCATATAAGAACCAGCACAGGAAGTATCGAGCAGGTTGCGATTATCAAGAGAAAGCCGAGCATAAAAATTTTGAATAATCATTTCCCAAGAGAGCTCATGATTGGGGCATGAATATAACATTGATTAAGCCTCCCCCAAGCTTGAGCGATGCTTTCTCCTTCGCGAGGCAAGAAATTATATATGTAATTATGATCACGATGAACAAGATGCATAGGATAGAACTTCTGGTGAAATTCCAACTTCAATTGCTTATAATTCCAAGATCCCGTATCATCACATAACCTAAACCATGTCAATGCATCTCCCTTCAAAGATAAAGGGAAGACCTTACTTTTGACAAAATCATCGGGGATACCTGCAAGCTTAAATAATCCACAAACTTCATCCACAAAGATAAGGTGTAAATCGGGATGCAACGTTCCATCTCCTGCAAATGGATTAGCTAGCAGTTTCTCTATCATACCCGAAGGAATCTCAAAATAAATATTTTAATAAAGTTCAGTAGGTTGAGGAGAAATTCTTTGCTCTTCTGGTTGGGGCAAAGATGCCCCAAACAAGCCCCTCAAAGGATTAGCTTCCATAGTGACAAGTAACAGAAAATTTCAGCACACTATATAAATGTTTCCTTACCAAGTTCCACCCACCAAAAGAGCTACACTCCTCGGCAGCGGCGCCAGAAAAAAGTCTTGATGACCCACAAGTGTAGGGGATCTATCATAGTCCTTTTGATAAGTAAGAGTGTCGAACCCAATGTGGAGCGGAAGGAAATGATAAGCGGTTTTCAGTATTGTTTTCTGCAAGCACTGAAATTGTAGGTGATAGATAGTTTTGTGATAAGATAAATAGTAACGAGTAACAAGTAAACAAAGTAAATAAAGTGCAGAAAGGTGGCCCAATCCTTTATGTAGCAAAGGATAAGCCTGGACAATTTCTAATAATGATAAAGGAGCTCCCGAGGACACATGGGAATTATCATCAAGCTAGTTTTCATCACGCTCATATGATTGGCGTTCGGTACTTTGATAATTTGATATGTGGGTGGACCGGTGCTTGGGTACTGCCCTTACATGGACAAGCATCCCACTTATGATTAACCCCTATTGCAAGCATCCGCAACTACAACAAAAGTATTAAGGTAAACCTAACCATAGCATGAAACATGTGGATCCAAATCAGCCCCTAACGAAGCAACACATAAACTAGGGTTTAAGCTTCTGTCACTCTAGCAACCCATCATCTACTTATTAGTTCCCTATGCCCTCCTCTAGGCCCAATAATGGTGAAGTGTCATGTAGTCGACGTTCACATGACACCACTAGAGGAGAAGACAACATACATCTCATCAAAATATAGAGCGAATCAAATTCGCATGACTACTAATAGCAAGACTTCACCCATGTCCTCAGGAACATACGTAACTACTCACAAAGCATATTCATGTCCATAATCAGAGGTGTAATAATATGCATTAAGGATCTGAACATATGATCTTCCACCAAGTAAACCAATAAGTATCAACTACAAGGAGTAATCAACACTACTAGCAAGCCACAGGTACCAATTTGTGGTTTTGGATACAAGATTGGATACAAGAGATGAACTAGGGTTTGAGATTGGATACAAGATTGGATACAAGATTGGATACCAATTTGTGGTGCTGGTGAAGATGTTGATGGAGATTGACCCCCTCTCGATGAGAGGATCGTTGGTGATGACATTGGTGATGATTTCCCCCTCCTGGAGGGAAGTGTCCCCGGCAGAACAGCTCCGCTAGAGCCCTAGATTGGTTCCGCCAAGGTTCCGCCTCGTGGAGGCGGAGTTTCGTCCCGTAATCTTGCCCACCATTTTTTCCAGGGTAAAAGCAATGATATAGCAGAAGATGGACACCAGAGGCCCACCAGGAGGACCAGGAGATAGGGGCGCGCCCTATATGGGGGGCGCCCCCTGTCTCCTGGATAGGGTGTGGCCCCCCTGGTGTATTTCTTTCACCCAGAAATTCTTATTAATTCCAAAAAGTTGTTTCGTGGAGTTTCAGGACTTTTGGGGTTGTGCAGAATAAGTTTCCAACGTTTGCTCCTTTTCCAGCCAGAATTCCAGCTGCCAGCATTCCTCCTCTTCATGGTAAACCTTGTAAAATAAGAGAGAATAGCCATAAGTATTGAGATATAATGTGTAATAACAGCCCATAATGCAATAAATATTGATATAAAAGCATGATGCAAAATGGACGTATCATGGCCCCTATCGTCAAGATCCATGGGGGTCTCTCCCCCCATGTGCCCGGCGCCTGGGATTTCGCATTGGGGCGTCTCCAGAACCGTCTCCCCCTACTCTGGTATCCTAGGCCTGGGGGAGGTAGCCGTGGGGAGAGAATAGCTATTCATCTCCGACTGACTCAAAGACCCATCCGAGGAGGATATGTTGATGCGGGCTTTGGGCGTACTGCATTATCACATTTGACATGATAAGAAGCAATAAAGCAAAACATACCGGAAGCATTATAGTGTCCGGATACTTACGACTTCGCTCGGGGCTTGTCCCTGGGCAACCACTCCTCGGCGCTGTAGGCGGCTGTGGTGGATTGGTCCGGAGGGAGGGTCCTTCCTTTCTTGGAACCTTTGGCCTCCCCAGATGGGGTGGCCTTCCTTTTCTTCTCCTCCCTGGTTGGGGGAGGAACTTCCTCTTCCTCCTCCTCGTCTTCATTGGAGGAGTGCGCCTCGACGTCTTTGGACGATGTGTCCGATGCAGCCTTGCGCCGGAGACCTTTCCTGGTCCCCGTCGCCTTCTTCTTGTCCTTCTTCCCCGGCACCTCGTAAGGCGCCGGAACCAGCATCTCTGTCAGGAGAGAGGTTTCTGGATCTTCAGGTAGCAGAACCGGACAGTCAATCTGCTCCGATGTCGCCACATAGTCCTGTCAAATCAGCATGGTGGCTTAAATTCCTCCCACGAACATACTGGGAAAGGCACATCTTGTGAAATATATAGAGAACTTACAGAATTGGCGGGGCACTTTGCGCTGAGTCTGCGGTCCTCGGTAATGGGAGGAGGTACTTCGGTGGCCTTGAACATCACCTTCCAGACGTCTTCGTGCGTCGTGTCGAAGAGCTCTCGCAGCATCTGGTGTTTGGCCGAACCGAACTCCCACATACTGAATGCCTGTCTTTGACAAGGGAGGATCTGGCAGAGGAGCATGACCTGGACCACGTTCACAAGCTTGATCTTCTTGCTTGTCATATTTTTGATACAGTTCTGGAGTCCGGTCAGCTCCACAGGTGCACCCCAGGCTAAGCCCTTCTTTTTCCAGGAGGTAAGCTACATAGGTATGCCGGATCGGAATTCGGGGGCCGCCGCCCAGTTGGCATCGCGCGGCTCGGTGATGTAGAACCACCCCGACTGCCACCCCTTCACGGTCTCCACGTAGGAGACTTCAAGCTAGGTAACATTGGGCATCTTGCCCACCATGGCGCCTCCGCACTCCACTTGCTGGCCGACCACAATCTTCAGCTTTACGCAGCCACAGGCCGAAGTGGGGCTTGATTCGGAGGAAAGCCTCGCACACGACGATAAACGCCGAGATGTTGAGGATGAAATTTGGGGCCATATCATGAAAATCTAGCCCATAGTAAAACATGAGCCCGCAGACAAATGGGTGGAGAGGAAATCCCAGTCCGCGGATGAAATGAGAGAGGAACACTACTCTTTCCCGAGGTTTCGGAGTGGGAATGATCTGCCCCTCTGCCGGAAGCCTGTGCGCGATGTTTGCGGCTAGGTATCCGGCCTCCCGAAGCTTCGTAATGTCCTCCTCCATAATGGAGGAGGCCATCCACTTGCCTCCTGCTCCGGACATGTCGTGAATGGCTTTATGGAGAAGGTGAGAACTTGGGCGCTGGAGCTCGAGAGTGCGAGAATGGATGAGCAAAGGAGTAAGAAGGCGTGGGTGAAAAAGGAGAATCCTTATCTCTTTATAAAGGCGGTAGAAGTTGTGCGCCTCACCACTTGCCCATTAAAATCGCTTATTTTCCAAGCGCCACGATTGATGGAGCGGTTGGGTTACCCATGCCCATATTGATGAGAATCCCGCAATAAGGGGACATGATCTCTGCTTCGACAAGACATGCCAAGGAAACCACCTCACAATATGTGCGGTACCTGGTTGGGGAAAACAGTTTGAATAATGACCTAGCCATGGCATGATGTCACGCTACGAAAAATTGTCAGCAGATTATATTTGTGGAATATTGTTCTCTCTTCGGTGGTATGTGAAATTTGTTTTGTAGAGCCGGACACGACTCTCGTGTTCAAAATCTTCTATGGAGTATTCGGAGAAGGAACCCGCCTTGCAATGCCGAAGACAATCTGCGCGTCGGACTCATAGTCATTGAAGCCTGGTTCAGGGGCTACTGAGGGAGTCCTGGATTAGGGGGTCCTCGGACAACCGGACTATATACTTTGGCCGGACTGTTGGATTATGAAGATACAAGATTGAAGGCTCCGTCTCGTGTCCGGATGGGACTCTCCTTTGCGTGGAAGGCAAGCTTGGCGATTCGGATGTGTAGATCTCCTTCTCTGTAACCAACTCTGTGTAACCCGAGCCCCCTCCGGTGTCTATATAAACCGGAGGGTTTAGTCCGTAGGACAAGAACAATCATATCATAGGCTAGCTTCTAGGGTTTAGCCTCTACGATCTCGTGGTAGATCAACTCTTGTAATACTGATATCATCAAGATCAATCAAGCAGGAAGTAGGGTATTACCTCCATCGAGAGGGCCCGAACTTGGGTAAACATTATGTCCCCTGCCTCCTGTTATCATTAGCCTTAGACGCACAGTTCGGGACCTCCTACCCGAGATCCGCTGGTTTTGACACCGACAATCACCATAAGGCTTGATGGCTCCTTCAAACATCTGCAATGACACGGTCCAGGGTGAGATTTTCCTCCCCGGACAGATCTTCGTATTCGGCAGCTTCGCACTGCGGGCCAACTCGCTTTGCCATCTGGAGCAGACCGATAGCTATGCCCCTGGCCATCAGGTCAGGTTTGAAAGCCTGAACTACACTGCCGACATCCGCAGAGACTTGATCTTCGACGGATATGAGCCCCTGACAGGTGCACCCTAAGGCCACGATAAGCATGACCTAGATCTGCCATCGGACAGTGTTCAGGAGATCGCACCTGCAGCTGCCCTGGCTTTAGGTCCAGTGCAGATCGTGCCATCCGAGGATGGGAGGATGGACCCCGCCACGGAAGCCGCACACTCAACGGCGATAGAGCCGAACACAGATTTCAATTCCAATGAGGTCTGTGTCATCGGACCCTCGGACTCATCTCCGGCCATAGGCTCCGAACCGCGCGTATCCACGCCCAACGGATCTGGCTGGGCGCCGATCTTGGAGTTCAGCTCCGCGGACATCTTTCAACACTCGCCCTTGGGCGACATGCTAAACTCATTAAAGTCTCTCTCCTTGTCAGGAGACTCTTGGCCGGACTATGCCCGGCTTGAGTGGGAAGCGGACGACGAAGGAATTCGTTACCCACCCACCACCCACTTAATAACCACTGTCAATGACTTAACTGACATGCTTGATTTTGACTCTAAAGACATCGATGGTATGGACAACAATGTCGAAGAAGAACAGGAATCACCGCCCACAGGGCGCTGGACAGCCACCTCATCGTATGACATATATATGGTGGACACACCCAAATAAAACAACGGCGAGGATCAAAACGATGCAATGGAGGATAACCCTCCTGAGAAACAGCCAAAGCGCCGATGTCAGCGGCGCCGCTCTAAACCACGCCAGGGTAGAAACAGCGATATCAGCACAAGAGATAATAGTACTCCAGATGATGATGCCGAAGACGAAGACAATCCCGCCCAGCCGAGCTCCGAACTGGCCGGACGGGAGGACAGGCAAGCTAGCCCCGATGAACAGGCCATGAATGAAGACTCAGAGGATGACAATTACATGCCCCTCTCCGAAGATGAGGTGAGCCTCAGCGATGACGAATTTACTGTGCCTGAGGATCCCGTTGAGCAGGAGCACTTCAAGCGCCGGCTTATAGCCACTGCAAAGAGCCTAAAGAAAAAACAGCAATAGGTTCAAGCTGATCAAGATCTGCTCACTGATAGGTGGACTGAGGTCCCGGCGAACAAGGAATACAGACTCGAACGCCCAACCAAAACTTACCCGAGGCGCAGGTTGTTACCTCAATTCATGGACGAGGCACTAGAGCCTATACTACCAGTGCAGGATGCGACTGACCGACCACCTCGTGGCCGAGACAAAGCAGCGTATCAGTCCGAACAACAGCCCACACTCCGTCACCGAACAAATAGAAACACAAAGGCCTGGGGCTACACGCATGACCTGTGAGACGAATTGGAAAACAAAGCAGGATAGTCAAGACCGATCTACAGATCGCGGGGGCGTGCCCCAACACGTGACGATGACCGCCAAGCCGGATATACAAATCTGTTCGGGCTGAATACAGCAGACCAGATTCATCTGAACTGCGTCGCAACGTAGCTCGGCATAGAGGCGCCGCACACCCCCTATGCTTCACTGACGAAGTAATGGAGCATGAATTCCCAGGAGGGTTTAAACCCGTAAACATTGGACCTTATGATGGGACAACAGATCCCGCGGTATGGATTGAAGATTTTCTTCTCCACATTCACATGGCCCGTGGCGATGATCTCCATGCAATCAAGTATCTCCCACTAAAACTCAAGGGACCAGCTCGGCACTGGTTGAATAGTCTGCCGGAAAACTCCATTGGCAGTTGGGAGAACCTGGAAGACGCATTCCTTGACAACTTTCAGGGCACTTATGTGCGACCACCGGACGCTGATGACTTAAGTCATATAACCCAACAGCCCAGAGAGTCAGCCAGGAAATTCTGGACTCGGTTCTTAACTAAAAAGAACCAAATCATCGACTGTCCGGATGCCGAAGCCCTAGCGGCCTTTAAACATAACATCCGTGACAAATGGCTCACCTGACACCTCGGCCAAGAGAAACCGAAGTCCATGGCAGCCCTTACGACACTCATGACCCGCTTTTGTGCGGGCGAGGATAGCTGGTTGGCTCATAGCAACAGCACATCAAGAAAACATGGCACTTCAGATGCCAGAGATAGCAACGACAAGCCCCGGCGCAACAGACACAAGTGTCACAATAATGGCAATAACACCGAAGACACGACCGTCAATGTCAGATTCAGTGGCTCCAAGTTCGGTCAACGAAAAAAGCCATTTAAAAGAAACAATCCAGGCCCGTCCAGTCTAGACCGCATACTCGATCGTCCATGCCAAATCCACGTCACCCCCAGAAAAGTGGTCGCATAGTGATGATGATGAGGAGCCCCGGCCACCGAACACAGGGGGATAGAAGAAATTTCCTCCCCAAGTCAAAATGGTAAATATGATATACGCCACCCATATTCCCAAACGGGAGCGGAAGCGTGCACTAAGGGACTCTACGAGATGGAGCCAGTCGCCCCAAAGTTCAACCCATGGTCTTCATGTCCGATCACCTTTGATCGCAGGGACCGTCCGACCAGTATTTGTCATGGCGGCCCAGTTGCACTGGTCCTTGACCCAATTATTGATGGATTCCACCTCACACGAGTCCTCATGGACGGTGGCAGCAGCCCGAACCTATTTTATCAGGACACAATGCACAAAATGGGTATCGATCCCTCAAGGATCAAACCCACCAAAACCACCTTCAAAGGTGTCATACCAGGTGTAGAGGCCTGTTGCACAGGCTCAAACACACTAGAAGTGGTCTTCGGATCCTCGGACAACTTCCGAAGTGATTATCACGCACTGCTTGGACGAACCGCATTCGCTCGATTCAATGTGGTGCCACACTATGCCTACCTCAAGCCAAGATGCCCAGACCTGACGGTGTGATAACAGTCAATGGAAATACAGAGCGCTCCCTCCGTACGGAGGAGCACACCGCGGCCCTTGCAATAGAAGTATAGAGCAGCCTTCTTAGGCAGACCCTCAATTCGGCAATAAAGCCCCTGGACACCATCAAGCGAGTCTGAACTACTCTGCAACAGGATCGTCCGGACCGTCCAGAGCTCATCTAGCAATTCGGCCTCCGTCCTAGTCCCAATCAAGCGGTGAAATTTGTGCCGCGCGTACATAACTACGCACTTAAAATACCATGGGCATAGACGGAGGCACAACTAGACCACGGTCCACAATGCGGCTCAACCACCCGTGGATCCACATACCTTCACCTTTTTTCTTTCTTTCAGGATTTTCTCTTCTTGAGGCTCTTCTGATAACCTAATTATCAGACCCATCATGGGACAGATACACCAAGGAAGCAAGGAGCTCTGACGCACAAGGGAATCCCCAGGTGGTCTCTACTAATGATCATTATACCTGTTTTACATACCCACACGCAGCTCGCTGTTGGTCAAGGCATGTCAAATAGCCCTATTTGCTTATCGCACTACTTGTATAAATATGCCTTGACGTCTCAATCAAATAACAACGGAAAATAATTTGTAGCGTCAGCTGATTTCTTAATTATTTCCTTGTCTGTTTATTTATTACAAATCACATGTGTACACTCTTGTATGTTTAATTCGCCAGGGGCTTCAGTGTACCCCATAACATGGCAAGAAAGTCTGAACACTTTTCTAGGTCGGCACCCCGAACTTATAGCATTATATGCATCAGCTTCGAATCATGTCTTGGGTCAATAGTTGGGTTGCCCGGCTCCTGTGCTTGCTACCCTACGTTCTGCTATATCGGCTAGGATAGTAAAGGGAGAACTACTGTGATTGTGTCCCGGTTCTTCTGGACGAGCACCTCAATAGAGAAATCTGAAAACTGACTGTCATGATGCGGCGAGAGCTTGTCGCTGTTCGAGAGGTTTCAAATCCTTAAATATTTTTTCCTCTTTATGTGAGGAATCGGTCCTTGTCCGATTTAGGCGTGTATAGCGCCCCAAGTTCGGCCTTCCGAATACCAGGGGCTACGCCAAATTTAAAATTACAGAACTTCTATGGCTAAGTGAGGGTGATAAAGTTGTATGGTCCAATTGCCTTGTTCATTGCGCTAGACACCTCCTTAAAGGACCAAAAACTTGGATAAAGAGTGTTTAGATTTATCCTGAACACCCCTGTACTAGTTACATGGGGGTAGAAGCCAACGACTGGCCAACTCTCAGATTTTATAAATAGCCCCACATGAGGTACAATTTTAAATCAACAAGCATTATATTGCACAAATGAACTTGTTTCCTACTACAGGATAAAATGAATGTATTCATTCAAAGATTACATCCTTTGTACATTGCTCCGCCACAAGGCGGGATCCCTTCAGGACCCTTCATAATATTTTTTGGGTCGGCGGTGCTCCTTGCCCTTCGGTGGCCCCTCGGTCATCAGCGATGTGGTGTCCATCTTCGCCCAATGCATCTTTGCACGAGCAAAGGCCATCCGTGCACCTTCAATGCACACCGACTGCTTTATGACTTCAAGTCGTGGGCAGGCTCTCACAAGACGCTTCACGAGTCCGAAGTAGCTGTCGGGCATGGGCTCGGCAGGCCATAGCCGTACTATGATGTCCTTCATGGCCAGTTCGGGTGCCTTGTGCAGTTCGACCAGTTGATTCAGCTGGTCGCTCAAGGGCATCAGATGTTCTGTCCCAAGATATTGCGACCATAACAGCTTCTCCGTTGAACTCCCTTCTTTGGCTCGGTAGAACTCTGCGGCATCTGATATGCTCCGTGGCAGATCCGCAAACGCTCCTGGAGAACTCCAAATTCAGGTAAGTAAAAAAGAATGTCTCCTTCACATGCTTGCTTTGCATAACAAATGCCTTACTGATACGTCCATTTTTCATCATTCTTTCATATCGATATTTATTGCATTATGGGCTGTTATTACACGTTATGTCATAATACTTATGGCTATTCTCTCTTATTTTACAAGTTTTATCAGGAAGAGGGAGAATGCCGGCAGCTGGGATTCTGGGCTGGAAAAGGAGCAAATATTGGAAACCTATTCTGCATAGCTTCAAAAGCCCTGAAACTCCACAAAAGTCATTTTTGGAATTAATAAGAATCATTGAGCGAAAGAAGTACCAGAGGGGGTCCCTGGCCACGAGGGTGGGGGCGCGCCCACCCCTACTAGGCGTGCCCCCTACCTCATGGGCCCCTTGGTGGCCCTCCGGTGCCCATCTTCTACTATATGAAGTCTTCTACCCTGGAAAAATTCATAAGCAAGCTTACGGGACGAAACTCCACCGCCACGAGGCGGAACCTTGGCAGAACCAATCTAGGGCTCTGGCGGAGCTGTTCTGTTGGGGAAACTTCCATCCGGGAGGGGGAAATTATCATCATCGTCATCACCAATGATCCTCTCATCGGGAGGGGGTCAATCTCCATCAACATCTTCACCAACACCATCTCTTCTCAAACCCTAGTTCATCTCTTGTATCCAATCTTTGTATCCAAACCTCAGGTTGGTACTTGTGGGTTGCTAATAGTGTTGATTACTCCTTGTAGTTGATGCTAGTTGGTTTACTTGGTGAAAGATCATATGTTCATATCCTTAATGCATATTAATATCCATCTGATCATGAACATGAATATGCTTTGTGAGTAGTTATGTTTGTTCCTGATGACATGGGAGAACTCTTGCTATTAGTAGTCATGTGAATTTGGTATTCGTTCGATATTTTGATGAGATGTATGTTGTCTCTCCTCTAGTGGTGTTATGTGAACATCAACTACATGACACTTCACCATTGTTTGGGCCTAGAGGAAGGCATTGGGAAGTAATAAGTAGATGATGGGTTGCTAGAGTGACAGAAGCTTAAACCCTAGTTTGTGTGTTGCTTCCTAAGGGGCTGATTTGGATCCACTAGTTTCATGCTATGGTTAGGTTTACCTTAATGCTTCTTTTGTAGTTGTGGATGCTTGCAATAGGGGTTAATCATAAGTGGTATGCTTGTCCAAAAAAGGGCAGTACCCAAGCACCGGTCCACCCACATATCAAATTATCAAAGTAACGAACGCGAATCATATGAGCGTGATGAAAAGTAGCTTGACGATAATTCCCATGTGTCCTCGGGACCACTTTTCTCATTATAAGAACTTGTCCAGGCTTGTCCTTTGCTACAATAAGGATTGGGCCACCTTGCTGCACCTTATCTACTTTCATTGCTTGTTACCCGTTACAAATTATCTTATCACAAAACTATCTACCACCTACAATTTCAGTGCTTGCAGAGAATACCTTACTGAAAACCGCTTGTCATTTCCTTATGCTCCTCGTTGGGTTCGACACTCTTACTTATAGAAAGGACTACAATAGATCCCCTATACTTGTGGGTCATCAAGACTCTTTTCTGGCGCCATTACCGGGGAGTGAAGCGCCTTTCGTGAGTGGAACTTGCTAAGGAAACATTTATATAGTGTGCTAAAATTTATAGTCACTTGTTACTATGGAAACTAATCCTTTGAGGGGCTTGTTCGGGGCATCTTCGCCCCGACCAGTAGATCAAAGAGTTGCTCCTCAACCTACTGAATCTACTAAAAATGTTTACTTTGAAATTCCTTCGGGTATGGTAGAGAAACTGCTAGCTAATCCCTTTGCAGGAGATGGAACATTACATCCCGATTTACAACTTATCTATGTGGATGAAGTTTGTGGATTATTTAAGCTTGCAGGTATTCCCGACGATGTTTTTAAGAGGAAGGTCTTCCCTTTATCTTTGAAGGGAGATGCATTGACATGGTATAGGCTATGTGATGATACGGGCTCTTGGGACTATAAACGATTGAAATTGGAATTTCACCAGAAGTTCTATCCTATGCATCTGGTTCATCGTGATCGTAATTATATATATAATTTTTGGCCTCGCGAAGGAGAAAGCATCGCTCAAGCTTTGGGGAGGCTTAAGTCAATGTTATATTCATGCCCCAATCATGAGCTGTGAAGAGAAATGATTATTCAAAAAAATTATGTTCGGCTTTCTCCCAATGATCGCACCATGCTCGATACTGCCTGTGCTGGTTCCTATATGCTGAAGACTATTGAACTCAAGTGGGAAATATTGGAAAGAGTTAAACACAACTCTGAAGATTGGGGTTCTGATGATGGTAAGGAGTCAGGTATGACACCTAGGTTTGATTGTGTTAAGGCTTTTATGAATACCGATGATTTTAGTGGATTTAGCACTAAATATGGACTTGACTCTGAGATAGTAGGTTCTTTCTGTGAACCATTTGCTACTCACGTTGATCTCCCTAAGGAGAAGTGGTTTAAATATAATCCTCCCACTGAAGTAAAAGCAGTTGCACCTGTTACAGTTGAAGAAAAGATTATCACTTATAATGATCCTATTGTTCGTACTAATGTTGAGAAACCACCTTTCCTTGTTAGGATAAAGGATCATGCTAAAGCTTCAACTATTGTTCGTAAGAGTAATACTAGAACTTATACACCTCTTGAGCAAATTAAAGTTGAACCTAGTGTTGCTATGGTTAAAGATCTCTTGGCTGATAATATTGATAGGCATGTTATTTACTTCTGCGAGGAAGCTGCTAATATTGCTAGAGATGCTACGATACATAGACATGTTGTAGGCATGCCTGTTATTTCTGTTAAAATAGGAGATCATTGTTATCATGGCTTATGTGATATGGGTGCTAGTGCTAGTGCAATTCATATTTCCTTATATAAAGAAATTATGCATGATATTACACCCGCTGAAATAGAAGATATAGATCTTACTATTAAGCTTGCAAATAGGGATACTATTTCACCAATTGGGATTGTTAGAGATGTTGAAGTCTTGTGTGGTAAGGTTAAATATCCTGCTGATTTTCGTGTTCTTGGTTCCCCACAAGATAGCTTTTGTCCCATTATATTTGGTAGACCCTTCTTGAATACTGTTAATGCTAAGATCGATTGTGAAAAGGATGTTGTTACAATTGGCTTGGGGGATATGAAACATGAGTTTAATTTTTCTAAATTTTGTAGACAACCCCATGATAAGAATTGCCTAGTAAGGATGAAATTATTGGTCTTGCTTCTATTGTCGTGCCTCCTACTGATCCTTTAGAACAATATTTGCTAGACCATGAAAATGATATGTTTATGAATGAAAGAAGGGAAATAGATGAAATGTTCTTTAAACAGGGTCCTATTTTGAAACACAACTTACCTGTTGAAATCCTAGGGGATCCTCCTCCACCCAAGGGTGATCCCGTGTTTGAGCGTAAACCATTACCTGATACTCTTAAATATGCTTATCTTGATGAAAAGAAGACATATCATGTTATTATTAGTGCTAACCTTTCAGAGCAGGAAGAGGAAAGATTATTGAAAACTCTGAAGAAGCACCGTGCTGTTATTGGATATACTCTGGATAATCTTAAGGGCATTAGTCCCACTCTATGCCAACACAAAATAAAATTGGAAGAAGATGCCAAACCAGTTAGAGATCATCAACGACGGTTAAATCCCAAAATTAAAGAAGTGGTAATAAAAGAAATACTAAAGCTCCTTGAGGCAGGTATAATTTATCCCGTTGCTGATAGTCAATGGGTAAGTCATGTCCATTGTGTCCCTAAGAAGGGAGGTATTACTGTAGTCCCTAATGATAAAGATGAATTGATCTCGCAAAGAATTATTATAGGTTATAGGATGGTAATTGATTTCTGTAAATTAAATAAAGCTACTAAGAAATATCATTACCCTTTACTTTTATTGATAAAATGCTAGAAAGACTATCCAAACATACACATTTCTGCTTTCTAGATGGTTATTCTGGTTTCTCTCAAATACCTATATCAGCGGATGATCAAGCAAAGACTACTTTTACTTGCCCTTACGGTACTTTTTCTTATAGATGTATGCCTTTTGGTTTATGTAATGACCTGCTACCTTTCAAAGATGCATGATGGCTATATTCTCTGACTTTTGTGAAAAGATTTGTGAGGTATTCATGGATGATTTCTCCATTTATGGATCCTCCTTTGATGATTGCTTGAACAACCTTGAACGAGTTTTGCAGAGATGCGAAGATACTAGTTTCGTCTTGAATTGGGAAAGTGCTACTTTATGGTTAATGAAGGCATTGTCTTGGGGCAAAAAAAATCTGAAAGAGGTATTGAAGTTGATAAAAGCTAAAGTTGATGCTATTGAAAAGATGTCGTGTCCCAAGGACATTAAAGGTATAAGAAGTTTCCTTGGTCATGCCGGTTTTTATAGGAGGTTCATTAAGGACTTTTCTAAAATCTCTAGTCCTCTGACTAATCTATTGCAAAAAGATATTCCTTTTGTCTTTGATGATGATTGTGTAGAAGCATTTGAAATACTTAAGAAAGCTTTGATCACTGCACCTATTGTTCAGCCACCTGATTGGAATTTACCCTTTGAAGTTATGTATTTCATGCTAGTGATTATGTTGTAGGTGTTGTTCTAGGGCAAAGAGTTGATAAGAAACTAAATGTTATCCAATATGCTAGTAAAACTCTTGACACTGCCCAGAGAAATTATGCTACTGCCAAAAATGTATTCTTAGCAGTTGTATTTGCATGTGATACGTCCAGACCTTACATTGTTGATTCTAAAGTAACTATTCACACTGATCATGCTGCTATTAAATATCTTATGGAAAATAAAGATGATAAACCTATACTTATTAGATGGGTTCTCTTGCTCCAAGAATTTTATTTGCATACTATTGATAGAACGGGAGCTGAGAACCCCGTTGCAGACAACTTGTCTAGGTTAGAGAATGTTCTTGATGACCCACTACCTATTGATGATAGCTTTCCTAATGAACAATTAGTTGTCATAAATGCTTCTCGTACTGCTCCATGGTATGCTGATTATGCTAATTACATTGTTGCTAAATTTATACCACCTAGTTTCACATACCAACAAAAGAAAAAGTTCTTCTATGATTTAGGACATTACTTCTGGGATGACCCACACCTTTATAAAGAAGGAGTAGATGGTGTTATTAGACGTTGTGTACCTGAGCATGAACAGGAACAGATCCTACGCAAGTGTCAGTCCGAAGCATATGGAGGACACCACGCTGGAGATAGAACTGCACATAAGGTATTGCAATCCGGTTTTTATTGGCCTACTCTCTTCAAAGATGCCCATAAGTTTGTCTTGTCTTGTGATGAATGTCAGAGAATTGGTAATATTAGTAGACGTCAAGAAATGCCTATGAATTATTCTCTTGTTATTGAACCATTTGATGTTTGGGGCATTGATTATATGGGACCTTTTCCTGCCTCTAATGGATATACACATATTTTAGTTGCTGTTGATTACGTTACTAAGTGGGTAGAAGCTATTCCAACTAGTAGTGTTGATAATAACACCTCTATTAAGATGCTCAAAGAAGTTATTTTTCCGAGGTTTGGAGTCCCTAGATATTTAATGACTGATGGTGGTTCACATTTTATTCATGGTGCTTTTCATAAAATGCTTGCTAAGTATGATGTTAATCATAGAATTGCATCTCCATATCACCCACAATCTAGTGGTCAAGTAGAGTTGAGTAATAGACAGATCAAATTAATTTTGCAAAAGACTGTTAATAGATCTAAGAAGAATTGGTCCAAGAAACTTGATGATGCATTGTGGGCTTATAGAACTGCATATAAAAATCCTATGGGTATGTCTCCATATAAAATGGTTTATGGAAAAGCATGTCACTTACCTCTCGAACTTGAACATAAGGCATATTGGGCCATTAAAGAGCTCAATTATGATTTCAAACTTGCTGGCGAGAAGAGGTTATTTGGCATTAGCTCACTTGATGAATGGAGAACCCAAGCCTACAAGAATGCCAAACTGTTTAAAGAAAAAGTTAAAACAAGGCATGACAAGAGGATACAAAAGCGTGAGTTTAACATAGGTGATTATGTGTTGCTATTCAACTCTCGTTTAAGGTTTTTTGCAGGAAAACTTCTCTCTACATGGGAAGGTGTAAGTGCATCTAGTGCCACCCCTAGTTGGTTTTGGAGTATTGACGACAAAGTTGGTTGAGGGACTAATGCGTTTGTGAGAATTGCAGGATAATGCAGGTAGTGTCCCTCATTGATTTGGTTTACCTACCGGAGATGAACCCTAAAAATGTATGAAGACATTGAACACAATGGTGGTGTGTGAAGAGGTTCACATTGAAGGCTATGACATGAGAAGACATTGAGTGAAGACTATGGAGCGCGAAGACTGAGTTGTTTCGTTGTTTCCTTTTCTTCTGTGTTGAGTCATAGGAACCACCGTACTGTTAAGTGGGGTCCAAGTGAACTAAATCAGAGTGACTGAAGTGATGCTCAACCCAAATCCTATGTCTTCGAGCGAAGGCAATGAGAGCAAATCTTATCTAGAGCTGGATGAGTCAGCTTTGCTTGTAGCCCAAGTAAAGTTGTCGTGTGTGTTTGAAATCTGACCATTGGAACACGTGTCAGTTCCTTAGTGACCCAGGGTCATTTCGGACATATCAGGTCGGGTTGCCTTGTGGCTATAAATAGCCCACCCCCTACACCATAAATTGGTGGCTGCTCAGAGTTAGTTTACGGCTTTTGTCATTTGAGAGCAACCCACCTCGAAGCCTTTGAGAGAGAAATCCTTGCGAGGACAAAGCCCAAACACCCAGAGCCAATGAGTGTTAGGCATCACTAAAGTCTTTCTGTCTGTGTGACCTGAAGACTTATTACACTTGAGGACTATGTATCCTCCAGCCAGTTAGGCGTCGCGTTCTGAGCATCCAAGAGTCATTGTGGATTGCCGTGTGAACGAAGTATGTGAAGGTTCGGAAGTCTACCTTGAAGACTTACCAGAGTGATTGGGCGAGGACTAGGTGTCCTTAGCTCAAGGGGAATAAGGTGAAGACACGGTCTTTTGAGTTGAATCTCAGCCTCCCTAACCAGATGTACAGTTGTCACGGCAACTGGAACTGGTCCAACAAATCCTGTGTCTCCAACAAGCGACTGGTTCTATCCCTTCCCTCCTTTACTTTGAGTTTGTCTTCGTGAAGTCATTGCTTATCTGTCTTATCTATTTGACTTCAATATTTGACTACTATTGTTGATTGGCTTCATACTATCTTCCATCCTGATCCTTACTACCTAGCTGCTATTAGTCTTCGTACGTTAACACTATTGCATACTTGACTATGGCTTGCTCGTTGTAGTTTATCTTCCGCAGCATATCAATTAGGTCATTCCTATTGTTTGTCTTCGAAACTTCCACGTTTTGAAGACTTTGATAAAAATCGCCTATTCACCCCCCTCTAGTCGATAACTAGCACTTTCAATTGGTATCAGAGCAAGGTACTCCCTTGTTCTGTGTGATTCGGTTTAACCACCTAGAGTTTAGCTATGTCGACTGCAGGATTGAGGAATGTATCTTGCCCCACCTTTGACGGTCATGAATATCCTCGGTGGAAAGCCATGATGAAGAAGTGACTCATGGCTATGGACAGCGAACTGTGGACCGTCACCGAGATTGGTCTTACCGATCTATGCAAGATGGCGGAGGCTGATGACATTCGCAAGTACACTCTACTGAACCTCACAGCAAAGGATGTCATATGCTCCTGCCTGTCCTGAAATCAGTTCAGGAACGTCATGCACCTCAATCACGTGAAGCTAATCTGGGACCGGCTTTCTGAGGTCTATGAAAGTCATCTTAATCGTAATGATCCTTGGCTTGATGACTACAAGGAGTCTCTTAAAGAGATGACCTTTCCACCTGAATCATCTTTATCTTCACCATGCCTCATGGCAGGGGGTGCTAAGGTAACTGAATGCTATCTCTTTGAAACTAGTGATGATGAATCAGGTGATGAATTTGGCCCCAGCTATGTCAAACTTGCTTCCCTTGCCACTAAACAACAAAGAGCTTTGGAAAAGATTCAAAACTTGCTTAGTAAGAGCGATGATATGTTGGGCGAAGAAATGGATCAATCAAAAGCTTTGGTTGAGAGTCTTCAGAGACTTCATTCCAAGTTTGACGCCCTTCAAGATCAACATAATGCTCTCTTGTCTGATCATGAGAAACTTTCTTCTGAATGTTTTCAAAGAGAGCAAGATCTTGAAAAGATAAGAGTGGATTATGAAGATCTTCTGAGGAAGCACGATTCATTACTTGCTCAACAGATCAGTTCCACTCAGGATGGATTTGAACCACCATGTTTAAAATGCATTGAGCGTGATAACGCTGCCTCTGTCTTCAACTACTGATGTGGTAACTAACCCCTCTGCTGAGGATATCACTACTATTGCTGATGAAAATGCTAGGTTGAAGACATTGCTTGAAACAGGGATGTACAAAAGTCTGAAAAGGCATCAGACACTTTGCGATGTCCTCAAAAAGCAGATTCTGAACCGAAACCCTTGGAAAGAGGGTGTTGGGTTCGAGAGGAAAATGAATACCGATGGTTCCTACTGGAAGCCTGAGCAGTATCCCAAAACCACATGGGTTGCTGCAAAGGAACCTTCAGTGGATCCATCCACTTTATCTGGTTTTACCTATGCTAATCCTATTATCATTGATGAATCCTTTGATGCAAACTATAAACTGTTCAAAAATCAGAATGGTGAAGTGTTTGCCAGGTATATTGGTACTAACTGCAGGAATGGACCCCCAATGAAGAAGATCTGGGTTCCCAAAAGCTGTCTTGAAAATCTTCCTGTGAATGCCATCATGACACCACTAGGGAAGAAGACAAACCCTAGACAAAAGGCATCATATGGTCCAATGGCTTCATACGAATACAGGACTCACTTGAGTCACCCTAACGCCAATGTTTTGCAGGGAAATCATGCTCAAACTTATGAATATGAATGTGTGTCCTCAAACCGCCATGTTCATAGGACTAAGAACTTTTCTGCTTATTCATATGAGTATCATTCATCTCCTGCAAGGCTATTTGCTAGGGCTTCAAAGCCGAAATTCTCAGATGCTGCACTTAGACTCATTGCTTCTAAGCTACCCCTGAAGATGTGGGTGGTGAAGAAGAACTAACTCTCTTTTATAGAACATGGTCTCCAGCCAGCAATCAAAGGCGTCCGATGTAATTGCTGGGGACCTAAAACACAAAGGGACGCATGATAAAATGACTTACTATGTATTCCACATATGAATCACTTACCTGTCATACTATGTGCTAACTTTCATCTATGCTGTGATAATCCAAGTGTGCATCAAATGCTTATGCTTCACAACATACCTTGTGAAGCCTATCCTCCTAACTGCACTATAGGGTATGACAACTCGTTCTTCAGAATGGATTATGGACAGCGGATGCACTAATCATATGACTGGTGATCGAAATCTTCTCATGGACTCAACCTTACGTCCATCCGACAAGAGTCAAATCACATTTGCTGACACTGGTAAAGGCAAGGTATTGGGTCTAGGTAGAGTTGCAATCTCAAAGGATCAACACATGGATAAAGTGATGCTTGTTGAATCCCTTGGATTCAACTTAATGTCTGTCACAATGCTTTGTGACTTAAACATGATTGTGATATTTGGAAAATATCGTTGCCTTGTACTAATGGAATCTGACAAGTCTCTAGTCTTTGAAGGGTATAGGAAAGGTGATCTATACATGGTAGATTTCTTAGCAGGTCCACAGCTTGCCGTATGTCTTCTTGCAAAAGCTTCAGAATGCTGGCTCTGGCATCGAAGGCTGGGGCATGCTGGCATGAGGAACTTACACACTCTCGTCAAGAAGAAGCATGTCATAGGCATCGAAGGTGTCAAGTTCAAGAAAGATCATTTGTGTGGTGCCTGCGAAGCTGGAAAGATGATGAGGGCCAAGCACCCCTCGAAGACTATCATGACAACATCTCAACCCTTCGAGCTGTTGCACATGGACTTATTTGGCCCTACTCACTACTCTACCCTCACAACAACGGCGTGTATCTATGGCTTCGTCATTGTTGATGACTACTCAAGATATACATGGGTGCACATAATTCTCTACAAGACTGAAATACAAGATGTCTTCAGACAATTCGCCAATCGTGCAATGAACAATTATGGCGTCAAGATCAAGCATATCAGAAGTGATAATGGCACTGAATTCAAGAACACTAGCCTTGATCTTTATCTGGATACAATAGGAATCACTCATGAATTTTCTGCTCCATATACACCTTAGCAAAATGGCATTGTTGAGCGCAAGAACAGAACCCTCATTGAGATGGCTCGAACAATGCTCGACGAGTACAAGACACCAAGAAAGTTCTGGCCTGAAGCTATTGATACAGCTTGTCACATCATCAACCGTGTCTACATCCATAAGCTTCTGGGCAAAACATCCTATGAGCTCCTTACTAGCAAGAAGCCAAATGTCAGCTACTTCAGCATTTTTGGTGCTAGATGCTGGATCAAGGATCCCCATCACAAGTCAAAATTTGAACCCAAAGCTCACGAAGGCTTCATGCTTGGCTATGGAAAGGATTCACACTCTTACAGAGTATTCAACCTCTTTCACTACAAAATCATTGAACTATGGACGTGCGATTTGATGAAACCAATGGTTCACAACGAGAGCTCCTGCCAAGCACATTAGATGAAGCTCCTCCCAGCGAATCTATCAAGCTGATGGGAACTGGTGAAATTATGCCCTCTGAAGCACGGCCTGAAGAGGAACTTATCATTTCTGCACCAAACCAACCTGAAGACAATGCTCAGACCAAAGACAATCCTCCCAATGATGACAATGATCAACATGAGCAAGGGCTTCGTCCAGTTCATCCTCGTGTTGCAAATGAAGTACAAATTGAGAAGATAATTGATAGCATCAACGCACCTGGTCCGCTTACTCTCTCAAGAGCAACACAGTTAGCAAATTTCTGTGGGCATTTTTCATTTGTATCAATATCCGAACCCAAGAAAGTTGCTGAAGCCTTTATGGAACCTGAATGGATTCAAGCCATGCAATAAGAACTTCAACAATTCAAGCTGAATAATGTTTGGGAACTTGTCAAGCGCCCTGACCCTCGCAAGCATAACATTATTGGCACAAAATGGATATATCGGAACAAACAAGATGGACATGGTCAAGTCGTAAGAAACAAATCACGTCTAGTGCCACAAGGATATACTCAGGTTGAAGGAATCGACTTCGATGAAACTTTTGCTCCTGTGGCTCGGCTTGAAGCTATTCGCATACTGCTAGCCTATGCTAATCACCACAACATCTTGATATATCAAATGGATGTGAAAAGTGCTTTCCTCAATGGAAAAATTGAAGAAGAAGTGTATGTTGGTCAACCACCTGGCTTTGAAGATCCAAAATATCCTGATATGGTGTACAAACTAAACAAAGCATTGTATGGCCTCAAACAAGCTCCTCGCGCTTGGTATGATACAATCAAAGACTTCCTGAAGAGCAAAGGCTTCAAACCTGGATCCCTTGATCCCACACTCTTCACGAAGACATATGATGGTGAACTGTTTGTGTGCCAAATATATGTGGATGACATAATCTTCGGCTGCACCAACCAGAAGTATAGTGATGAGTTTGGATACATGATGCAAGAGCAATATCAGATGTCCATGATGGGAGAGATGAAGTTCTTCCTTGCTCTTCAAATACGTCAGCAAAGGAATGGCATCTTCATATCTCAAGAAAAATATCTCAAAGACTGCCTGAAGAAGTTCGGCATGCAAGATTGCAAAGGTTACACGACGCCAATGCCAGCCAAACATCATCTTGGCCCCGACGACAATGGTAAAGAGTTCGATCAAAAGGTATACCACTCCATGATTGGTTCTTTACTTTACCTATGTGCATCTAGGCCAGATATTATGCTTAGTGTTTGCATGTGTGCTCGATTCCAAGCGGCACCAAAGGAATCGCATCACTTAGCTGTGAAGCGAATTCTTAGATATTTGGCTTACACCCCAACACTTGGATTATGGTATCCAAAGGGCTCAAGATTTGATCTGGTTGGATTCTCGGATGCTGATTATGCTGGTGACAAGGTGGATCGAAAGTCAACATCAGGAACATGTCACATTCTGGGACGATCACTTGTCTGTTGGTCTTCAAAGAAGCAAAACTGTGTATCACTCTCAACTGCTGAATCTGAATACATTGCAGCTGGATCTTGTTGTGCTCAGCTTCTGTGGATGAAGCAAACTCTCAAGGACTATGGCATCAATCTGAAGCAAGTCCCTCTCTTCTGCAACAATGAAAGCGCCATCAAGATCGCCAACAATCCAGTCCAGCACTCGAAGACAAAGCACATTGAAATTCGTCATCATTTTCTCAGAGATCATGTCATGAAGAAAGATATTGACATTATTCACGTCAACACTGAAGAGCAACTGGCAGATATCTTCACAAAGCGCTTGGATGAGAAAAGGTTTTGCAAGTTACGGTGTGAGCTAAATATCTTGGAATCCTCAAATGTCCTGTGATCAGGCACACATCCTAACACTTATGCATGTTGATGACTTAGATGTGCAACACACGAAGTAAAGTATATCTTCAATCAATGAAGACTTACATTCTGAGTGTGAATACATTAAAATGGAATTTGACTTCGGAGTGCCACGATAATTGTGCACCGTGTCTGGGTCTAATACTTCCTATACGGTGGGTAACGCCACCACCAAAATTTCTTGGTTTGAAGTGTTTCACTCATGGCGTTATTGTTGAATATCTTCGAATATTGATTTGTCTTCAACTTTCAACTTATCTTCATGATTTACTTCACTATGTTGAGTTGATTGCCTTCTCATATATATATACTAGTATTTTGTCCTCTACAGCATTCACTTGTAGCTATGTCTTCATTGTTGAATCTTTTGAACTAAGTGAGTGTGATCGGACCCTAACCTCTCTATGCTTACTATCTCAAACTCTATCTGTCCAAATCATATGCATTCTGTTGAAATTGTCGAATGTCTTCTCTGGATCCTTGTCAGCAAAAGACACAGAGGCAACCATCAAGTCCTTTTTTTAAATGATTCATCTTTATTGTCGATATTCGGAGAAGCCGGAACAACCATCTGACAAACTTGGCGGGCGTGGGAACGTGGGACAACTCTAAATATGTTGCATGTTTGCCACGTGTCCCACGGATGTGAACAGACAGGGGCACCTGCGTAATTGCACTGTGCCGCACACCTACTTATAAATATGTGCCCCCTGTGGTCAAGAAAACCTTCTTCCACCTCTCCACCTCGTCAAAACCCTAGCGCCACCGCTAGCTCTCGACGACACCGGCGACGAAGCGCTTAGCTGCCGCGACTTCTCCGATGCCGTCCCCACGCCGGCCGCGGGCATCGTCCTCCCCGCCACCGCCGTAGGTGTCCTCCGTCGCCAAGTTAGGGCACGGTGGACTGAACTGCTCGGTCTCCAAATTCTTCCCATCTAGCAGTTCTTCGTGTGGTAAATATAACTCTATTTTTACCAGCTTTTTGATCCTCAATGATTCATCCAATTTACCAAAATTGGTTTCTGTCTATACAAAGTTAGATCTATTCTGTCTGCATCTCATACTGCCTAGTATATTCACTTAAGCTTCACATCTAGTTAGATTCCTCACTTGTACTTATTCACGGATTTGTACAAATCTGGAACCGACTCTCGACATATAAGTGAATGTCTTCGCAACATGAGGTCAATGTCTTCAAACTGATTTATCTTCAAAATCTTCTGAGAATGCATATAACCTCTTCCCCTTCCCTCGCATCTCTAATGCTGTCACAGGTACATGTCCGTGGGAGAATCCCTAGGTTCTCATAGTCTGCATTCGTTTGCAGAATTCTTACAACAACACATTGATTCTCCTGAAGCCAGTTCCTGTCTGACCAGCAAGCGAAAGCCTTTGAAGCCTTTGAACATATTGAAACCGTTCAGTTTGAAGTTCATGGCTGCAGAGAAATCAGAAAGGAAGGGTGGCAGACAGCGTCGTGGGGAAACTTCAAAGGATCTGCCTGATGATCTTGCTGAAATCTACAAAATAGATCCTGAAGAGGATTACAATCAGTGCAAGACTCGAATCCAATGGATTCGACGCTATTGGGCTGAACAGTGGTTCAAGTACAAGTTCGTGACCCAGGAGTATGTAGAGAAGAATGCTATCAAGAGCCCTTGGGGTGATATTCTCTACCGAGGCCTTCCCCCCAAGAACAAAGCTAAAGCCATTGCGCAAGAATTCTATCCTTGCATGGTCCGTGGACCACAGCCTGAAGAAGCCGACCCATCATCATTGCTCTGGTGTCGTGAAAACAATCTCTTCAAGCGTAACTTCCAGTCTGCTAAGGCTTCGGCAAAGGAAAACAAGAAGTCATGGGGACTAGACTTCAATCCTGGTCCCTCTGCTCCCCGTGATGATGGCACACGTGAAGCTGAAGAAAATAGAATTGGCCCCTTTGCAAACCTTGATGGCCTCATCTCCTACATCTTGGTACAAGGTGCCAAAGTGGATCATTCTGATGATGATGCAGATTCTGATGAAGCCCCAGCTCCTCCTCCAAGGCCGCAGAAGCCAAAGAAAACTAAGGCTTCAACATCAGCTGCACCTCCAAAAGCTTCTCGTATGAAGCCACTGGCAACTGCACCTCCTGAAGCCAGTGTGCAGTTTGAAGATCTTTCACGCATCTCCAAGAAGACGGAGAAGAAAAAGAAAATCATCAAGAGTACTGATAAGGCTTTGACTCCTGCTGCTATTCTGCGTGAAGAGCACATTGATCTGTCCAGCGATGACGATCTTGCAGATGATGCTCTTGAGCAACTGATCAAGAGCAAGGAAGAAGCAGAGATCTTCAACAACTTGCCTCTCTTTGACGTGGCAGTCATTCATAACTTCATTGATGAGTGGTTTGACACACCAAATCTCAGCTTTGATGATCTGCAACTTCCAATTGGCCTCAGCGTCGCCTTCAATGGCGCCATTGCTTCTAAGCTAGCTATTGCTCAGCGCATCATTGAGCTGAAAAACAAAATTGACTATGAAAAGGCTCAGTTCAAGAAGCATGTGGCAAAGCTCAGCGTGCAAGATGTCAAGAACTTCAAGATCATGCTGCACGAGCTCAAAGAAGCCTTTCACAAGAAGCGTGAAGAAGCTCGAGGCTCCAGAGAGCGTATGAAGAGTCTGGCTGACAAGTGTGTGCTTGCCTACAATGAGGCTGAGAAGCGCAAGTCTCTTGGCCGTCCTGGCATTGACCCCAGGATGGCATCAAAGAAGAAGAAGCTCTCCACTGCCCAACCTGCACCTTCAAGTCAAGAAGCACCTCGCATTATCTTCCCAAGCAGCATGACTGGCTCGAAGCCAAAGGTCACTACTACCGCTTCAGAACAGAAGAAGACGAGGGCTGCAGAGGCTGAAGCTAGAAAGAGAAAGAATACTGAAGCCTCTGAAGCTGCTCCCTCCAAGAAGAAGCGCAAGATCAAGAAGAGTCGGGCTGCTCCCACAGAGCCCCTTGTTGTTGAACCCATCTCAGTGGTTTGTCCTGCATCTACAACCCAAGAACTTCGCATGATTATTCATGAGCCTGCTTCCATAGAGGCTCCTGAAGCTGAAGAGATTCTAGCAGTTGATCCAATCACTGCTGAAGACATTGGTCATCATGACAATGTTGAAGATGATGAAGTTCTTCCTCAAATTGAATACAATGTGGTATCATCGCCTGTTCGTACGAACAGTGAAATCATCAGCATTGGGCGTCCTCTGACACCAATTGCTCAGGATGCTTCATGGGCTGATCACCCGCAAGAACAAGACTCCTCTAGCACTCCCCAACAACAACAAGCCACACCATCCGTGCAAGTTGAAGAGGATGAGGACCTTCCCACTCCATCTCCAAAGGCGTCGCCTGTACTACAAAGGCTTCGCAAAGGACCAAGGCCTAAAGTCCCTCTTCCGAGCGTTCCAGAAGGAGAAGTGCATCATCAACCTGTTGCACGTCAAGTGTTTTCAAAAGCCACTCCTGCTGTGAATGTCTCCGAGTATGAAGCCCCAGCTACTGAAGACAATCCGGCTGCATCAGCCGATGAAGAACGTCAAGAAGAACGTGTCCATACTCCCCCATTCCTGAAGAAACTGTTCATGAAGTGAACGTGTCTGTGCCTAACCCTCCAGCTCAGCAAGTGGAGGTTGAAAATCCTGAAGCTGCCACTTCCAACGCAAGTGAAGCTCATGACATTGTCATGACTGAAGCTAATGTGGAGCTTGAACCAAACAGTGTGCCTGAAACCAATGAGGCAACTGCTCCTGAAGCACCTGTTGTGCAGCCTGAGGCCTCAGCTGCTGCCACTGCTCCTGTTCCGCCACCAAGGCCCTATACAATAGAGCAAGCATACAACCATGGCGAGCTAATCATAGTAAGATGGCCCGTTCTGGTCCCTCCGCCTACTGTCTCTGGTCCTCAGTTTGACTATCACATTGAGCATAGGCCTCAGGTCCAGAAGCCAAAGCCAAGATTGCCACGGTTTCCAGGTACTGCCACATCTGTCGGGTCTTTCAATGCAAATGGCTTCAAAAGCCACAACACATTCTTTGACAGCTCAAAGAACGCCTACACAAAGCCAAGAATATCATCAGATCGGTTCTGGAGTCATCAGCAGCGATGCTATTACTCATGTGTTCTGTATGATCAAGGGCGCATTTTCCCTCATATGCGCCTCGACACTGAAGCCATTGCTGGACTGTCGTGCTTAGAAGAAGCACTTGACTGCTTTCGTGATGCCGGTCTGCTCAGCTTTGTCATAGACAAAGAACATTGCAATGAAGAGCTATTGCTTCAATTCTATGCTACCCTCCACATTCGCGACTACAACAGAGATATCAAGACATGGGTTCTCGAGTGGATGACAGGAAATGTTCATCATGAAGCCAAAGCTCTTGACATCATTGAGCTTACAGGCCTATCCACTCCCGGAGAGCCATATGAACCTGGTTGTCAAAACCACCGCAATACACTGGAAAGCATCTTCCATAAGCCTGAACCCAATATGAGCCAGATGTTGAGCATGATGAAGCCTTTGCCACGTGATGCTGAATATCCAAAGGAGTTCTTTGTTGATGACCAGGAGTATCTGCCGAGCACCATATATCACATCATCAGGCGGACTCTATGGCCTATCAAAGGACATTCATCAGCTGCAAAACTTGAAGGAGCCATGAAGACATTGGTCTTTTACATCCTCAATGGCATCAGCTTCAATGTGCAAGATTTTTTCATCAGGCAACTGGCTACATCTGGATCTGACCTTTTTGGACTGAAGTTCTATGCTCCATGGGTCATGCGCCTCATCAAGCAACACTCTGCTGTCAACTATCAACCATCTGCTCACAATCATGTGATCTTCCTACCAGAGGTTGATATGTCAGTTGAAGCCATATACTCTGAACCTGCCAAGAAGCCTCTTTGTCTTCAAAATGCTAAACATCAAAGCTTCACTCAGCCTATGGAAGGAGTCCAAGCTGTCACGCGTGTCTATCCGATGGCTGGGAATACCCGTCTGCCTCATCGTGCACCAACTGAAGCTACTGAGAGCACAATTGCTCAAAGGCCTCGGAAGCGCTCTCGGGTCCTCAATGACCGAGAACTTATTGTGGCCCTACATCAGAAGCAAGATAAGCATCATTTTGGCTAAAGCGTCAGATGCAAAGCCTCTTGGTGGATGTAAATCACATTCGAAACCTTGCACCAAGAATGCATTTGTCACTCACAAAACTTGTCAGCGTTCATGGAAGAGTTTGACCCTACTCAGTGCTGAAGTTGATCTTCAAGACGATGGCTTCACTGAAAGATTCAAGTTTGACTCCACTCCTCCATGGAATGTTGTCCTACGAAGAACTCCATCTCTTTAAGACTCTAACTATTCTTCCTCCACGGCAACTGTCAACGCCAATGTGATCGATGATGAAGACGATGCTACTTCACCACCCCCTACTTCAGCACGCATCGACACTGCACCAAGTTCGTCTGCACCGCCAAACGACAACGACAACCCTGCTGCTTCAACTACTCCTCATGAGGACGAGTAGATGCTCTATGTCTTCAAACCTTTTTGGTCATTACTAACAAAAGGGGGAGAAGCGTATGAGTTTGATAGTCTTCAAGCGGGTTCATAAGGGCAGTTGCTTTATATTTTGCCTAGTGTTTACAACTCTTGCTTTTGATACATTTCGTTCTTTGAGTTATAACACTTAAACTTGATGGTCGTCTGCCACTTATTTGCGTTTCCACGTGCGATGATAACTTCCGCACTTAGATCATTCTGCAGACATCCATTTTTCATTATGCATGTCATTCTCTTAGCTATATCATTTCATGCATGATGAATTATCCTCATAAGTTGAAGTGGATCTCCACAAGTACAACCTGCCATGTGCATTTGCATTCCAAAAGCAAATTATTTATATGGACATCTTCAGGGGGAGCTGTCGGTGTCAAAACCGGCAGATCTTGGGTAGGGGTTCTCGAACTATGCGTCTAGGCGGATGGTAACAGGAGACAAGGGACACGATGTTTTTACCCAGGTTCAGGCCCTCTCGATGGAGGTAAAACCTTACTCCTGCTTGATTAATATTGATGATATGGGTAGTACAAGAGTAGATCTACCACGAGATCGGAGTGGCTATACCCTAGAATCTAGCCTATGGTATGATTGTTGTTCGTCCTACGGACTAAAACTCTCCGGTTTATATAGACACTAGAGAGGGCTAGGGTTACACAGAGTCGGTTACAATGGGAGGAGATCTTCATATTGTATCGCCAAGCTTGCCTTCCACGCCAAGGAAAGTCCCATCCGGACACGGGACGGAGTCTTCAATCTTGTATCTTCATAGTCCAGGAGTCCGGCCAAAGGTCTTAGTCCAGCCATCCGGACACCCCCTAATCCAGGACTCCCTCAGTAGCCCTGAACCAGGCTTCAATGACGACGAGTCCGGCGCGCAAGTTGTCTTCGGCATTTCAAGGCGGGTTCCTCCTCCAAATATTTCATAGAAGATGTTGATCACCAAGGTAGTGTCCGGCTCTGCAAAATAAGTTCCACATTCCTTCGTAGAGAGAATAATATTTGCATCAATCGGATCTGTTGATGTATTCCGTGGCATGACATCATGCCATAGCCAGGCTCTTTATTCATTTTATTGTTCCACCTCAGCGCGTTTAGCGAGGTGGTTTCCCTGGCACGTCTTGTCAAAGTAAAGATTGTGTCCCCTTATTCCGGGATTCTCATCAATACGGGTGTGGGTAACCCAACCGCGCCATTAACCGCGGCGCTTAGGGGATAAGCGAGTTTTATTAGGCCAGTGGGGAGCTCGTAGTTTTGGCCGCCCATATAAGGGGATAAGAATCCGCCCTTTCCATTCACGCCCCCTTCCTCCTCTGCTTATCCGTCCCTGCGCGCTTGAGCTCCAGTGCCCAAGCCCGCACTTCCCACCTCAACCTTCTCCAACCATGTCAGGAGCGGGAGGTAGATGGATGGCCTCCTCCATCACGGAGGGACAAATCAAAAACCTGAGGAAGGCCGGATACTTGTCTAACGACATTGCGCACCGGCTCCTAGATACCAGGTAACTCATCCCCACCCCCAGGCCCCATGAGAGGGTTGTTTTTCTTCCCCATTTCCTCCGCGGACTGGGTTTTCCTCTTCACCCGTTCGTCCGGGGGCTCATGTTCTACTACGGCCTGGACTTCCACAACCTGGCCCCGAACTTCATCCTCAATATCTCGGCGTTTATCGTTGTGTGCGAGGCCTTCTTCCGCATCCAGCCCCACTATGGCCTATGGCTGAAGATCTTCAGCATCAAGCCGAAGGTCATGCAAGGCCGACAGGAGGAATGCGGAGGCGCCATGGTGGGCAAGATAGCCAACGTCACCTGTCTCGAGGGTGCCTTCGTGGAAACCATCAAAGGGTGGCAATCTGGGCGGTTTTATTTACCGAGCCGCGTCACCCAAAATGGGCAGCGGCCCCTGAATTTCGATTCGGCATCCCCACCCGGCTCACATCTTGGAAAGAGACGGGCCTGTCATGGGGCAATCCGGAAGAGGTGACCGGACTCCAAACCTGCGTCCGAGACCTGGTGGCCAAGAAGGTCAAACTTGTCAACATGGTCCAGGTCATGCTCTTCCGCCGGATCCTCCCGTGTTAACGACGGGACTTCAATTTGTGGGAGTTCGACCCGTCCCGGCACCAGACTCTATCCAGGTTCTTCGAAACGAAGCACGAGGACGCCTGGAAGGTGCTTTTCAAAAGCTCCGAGGTCTCCCCTCCCGTCACCGAGGATCGCGGGTTCTGTGCCAAATGTCAAGCCTCCGAAGTAAGCTTACCTTTAGCCCCTTACGGGATATCCACATTTCATAGTGTGACCTTATGTGGGATCTAAACTCCCGTTCCTTTGACAGGATTGGAAGAGGACATCCGGACAGTTTGACTGTCCAGCCCCTTTGCCCGAAGGCCCAGTAGACGCACACTTAGCGAAGCTATTGGTTCCGGCACCCCATGTGGTGTCGGAGAAGAAGGCCAAGGAGAAGGCCACGGGGACCCGAAAGAGTTCCCGGCGCCCGGTGTCGTCGGATTTGCCCGACGGCTCCAACGCGCCCTCCGCCTCCGAAGATGAGGAGGAGGAAGAAGAAGATGCCTCTCCCCCTCCAACGGGGGGAGGAAAGAAGAGAAAGGCCGCCCCAATTGGGGAAGCTGGAGGGTCCAAGAAGGGGAAGCCCCTTCTGCCGGTCTACACCCCAGACACCGAAGACGGCGAGGAGGACTGGCCCTCCAGGGTCAAGCCCCTGGCAAAATCGTAAGTGTATGGCTACCCGAATGACTTATTGCACTCCTTTATTATTTGATAGCTTCTGACACCGAAGCTAATCATACAGTCCGCCCAGAGCTCAGCTTGGCGATTCGTCGAGCGGATCTCTGAATTCGTCGGATGTGAATAGCGCTTCACTTTCGACGGCCTCCTCCCCTCTTCCTACAGACGGCGCGGAGGTGGAGTCCCGTAGGAGACAAAACCAGGAGGAGGTGGGCCTGGAAGCGCCACAAGGCGACCTTCCGGGCTCCCAACCCAAAGGGGGTAAAACCCCGTAGGGATCTAAGTCCGGCCCTGGGCCGGACACTGCTCCGGAACCATCAGTGGTTCCAGAGCCCGACAGGCGGCGCCTTCACAAGAAGGGCAAGTCCGCGACACCAGCGACTTCCGTCCACCCGGAGGCGCCGGACAATTTGCTGGAGGCACTCAACGGCGCCTCTATCGACGAAGAACACCACACTGTTATGAGTGCGGTGATTCAGAAGGTTCAGTCCGCCAAGAGCAGGCTGACGGAATCCTGCACAAGCCTGTTAACGGGCTTTGAGGTATGTGTTCAAAAACATATATAAAAAATATTGCCGCATAGATAGTAGCCCCTGATGCTTAGTTCGGTGTTCGGAAAGAAAAGCCGAACTGAGGATCTTAAAAGATATATGCAGGAGTCTAATAGAAATGTGTCAATATGGGAATGCAGGCTGCGCTGCTGACCTCTGCCACACTGACTGCGGAGGTCAATGCCTTGAAGGAAAGCCTCGAGCGGTCCGAGAATGAGCTCGGCCGTGCCAAGAAGCAGCTCGAGGATAAAGAGGGTATGTAGCACCTCCTGAAAATGTATATAGAAATACTTGGTTGCATAATAATAACAGGACCAACGTTAATGTTGCAGGAGCCGCGACCGAGGTGGCGACCCTGAAAGAGGCGGTTTGAGGGCCGAAAAGAGTGCGTCCTTGGAGCGCACCGAGCGAGAGAAGCAGGAGGCGCGGGTGACGGAGGTGCGGTAAGAGCTCCAGGCTCTCGTGGAAAAACACGAGAGTTTGGAGCGTGACTCGAAGACTCGAGAGTCCGAGCTTGCCTTGGCTCTTGAGAGTGCCAAGACCGCTAAGGCCGAAGCCCAGAAGACCCTTCAGGAGATCGAGGCGATGAAGAAGATAGCGGCGGGTAAGGCATTCTTTATGCAAAGAAAAAATATAAAAGTTAATTATCTGCTACTTACCCGAATTCGGAGCTCTCCAGGAGCATTCGCCGATCTACCCCGTAGTGTGTCAGATGCCGCCGCATACTACCGAGCCGAAGAGGGGAGCTCGACGGAAAAAGTGTTCTGGTCTTAGTATTCTGAGGCCAGACATCCGGTGCCCCTGAGCGACCAACTGAAGCAGCTGGTTGAGCTCCACAAGGTGGCCGAACAGGCCATGAAGGGCCTCATTGCTCGGCTGTGGCCTGGAGAAGCCATGCCTGGGAGCTACTTCGGTCTGGTGCGGCGGCTGGTGGACGTGTGTCCGTGGATTGAGGTCGTCAAGCGCTCCGCTTGTATTGAAGGTGCCCGTCGGGCCCTTGCCCATGCTAAGGTGCACTGGGGCAAGCTAGACGCAGAGAAGCTATTGACGGACGCGCCACCACCGGGCAAGGAGTATCATACGCCCGAGATGTATTACAATGGTGTTCTGAAGGATGCCCACCGCATAGCGGATGAGTGCTCCAAAGATGTAATTTTTGAGTGAACTCGCATTTGTTATCCTATACGCTGAAGCTTTGTTTATATGCATTAAGCAACGCTTGTTAATTTAAAATATTACCTCCTGTGCGGCCGTTTATCAAAATCTGAGAGATGCAAGTCGTCGTCTTCGACCCCCATGCCACGAGTGCTGGGGTGTTCGGGATAAACCTGAGCGCTCTTGTTCCCATTCTTGGGTCCATCTAGGGAGGCGTTCAGCACAACGAACCAGGCCATCGGACCTATCATGCTTTATCACTCTCACTTAGCCATAGAATTCTATAATTTTATTTTGGCGAAGCCCCTAGTATTCGGAAGACCGAGTTCGGGGCGATATCCACGCCTAGGCCGGATAAGTCCGGTTCCTCGCTCGAAGCGGCATAAGTCTTTAAGGACTCGAAGAAACCTCACGAACAGCGACCGGTCTCTCGCACTATCATGACAGTCAGTGTTAGCTTTCTCTACTGAGGTGTTAACCCAGCTCAACTGGGGCACAATCGCAGTAGTTCTCCCAGCGCTACCATAGCCAACAATGCGGAACATAAGGTACCAAAACATGGGAGCCGGGCAGACCCAACTATTGACCAAAGACATGATTCGGAGCCGATGCATATAGTGCTATAAGTTCGGGCTGCCGCACTTGTTAGAGTGTTCGGTCTTCTCACACCACGTTATGGGGTGTTGTAAGCCCCTGGTGTATTATCCGTGCCAAAGTGTACGGTTGCATAGTGTCATGACTGAGCATGTTTGCATATAAAAATAGATAAGTACAATAATACGTAAGAGCTATGTATTGTTTATTAAAAAAGGGCTGCTGCAAAAGCAGAATGGTACAAAAAGTGCGGTAAGCAAGAGATGGGAGTATTTGACATATTCCCCTTCAGGGGCAAGCTGCAGGATTGTAAGAGAAACAGGTATTAAACTCGTTATAGAGACCACCTTGACTTTTGACGTAGCTTGCTTCCTCCCTGGCTATTGCATCGTTTGTTTGGTGATAGTATTGCCAGACAGGCCTTCCGAATAGTTGGGTCCTGAAAGTGTGTAAAAAGGAAAACAGCGAAATAGGGAGCCCCCTAGTGCGGTTAAGCCGCATTCTGGGCGTGCCGTTGTTGTGCCCCTCCCCTTATGCCCATGGTATCTCTAAGGCGTAATTATGTACGCGTGGTACCAGCATTGCCGTTTGGCGGGGGCTGGGGTCGGGGCCGCACTGCTATGCTTGCTCGGAACATGCCAGCCGGATTTGTTGTAGGTTACAACGGGCTCACTTGACGTTGTCCGGACGTTTGGCGCCTGGATTGGAGAACTGCCTTGAGAGGCTACTCTGTACTTCCGCCGCCAGGGCCGCCGTGTGCTCCTCCGTTCGGAGAGAGCGTTCTGTGTTTCCATTTATCGTGATGACTCCGCGAGGTCCTGGCATCTTGAGCTTGAGATATGCGTAGTGCGGCACCGCATTGAATTTTGCAAATGCGGTTCGTCCGAGCAGGGCGTGATAGCTACTGTGGAATGGGACTATGTCAAAGATTAAGTCCTCGCTCCAGAAGTTATCCGATGATCCGAAGACCACCTCGAGTGTGACCGAGCCTGTACAGCTGGCTTCGACCCCTGGTATGACACCTTTGAAGGTTGTCTTTGTGGGTTTAATCCTTGAAGGATCGATGCCCATTTTTCGCACTGTGTCCTGGTAAAGTAGGTTCAGGCTAATGCCACCGTCCATTAGGACTCTGGTAAGGTGAAATCCGTCGATAATTGGGTCAAGGACCAGTGTGGCGAATCCGCCGTGACGGATGCTGGTGGGATGGTCCCGTCGATCAAAGTGATCAGGCAGGAGGACCATGGGTTGAACTTTGGGGCAACTGGCTCCAGCGCATAGACGTCCTTGAGAGAATGCTTCCGCTCCCTTTTGGGGATGTGGGTTGTGTATATCATATTCACCGTCCGAACTTGCGGGGGAAATCCCTTCTGTCCTTTGTTGTTCAGTGGCCGGGGCCCCTCCTCGACATCGCTATGTAGCCCCTTGTCTCTGGTCTCGGCACTTATCTTGCCTGCCTGCTTCAACACCCAACAATCCCTGTTGGTGTGATTGGCTGGCTGTTTGGGGGTGCCGTGTATCTGGCACGAGCGATCAAGTATCCAGTCTAAGCTGGATGGGACCTGAGGGTTTCGTTTGAATGGCTTCTTCCGCTGACCCGGTTTAGAGCCTCTGAATCCGGCATTGACTGCCGTATCTTCAGTATTGTCACCGTTAATGCGGCGCTTATGCTTGTTGCGGCGTGACCTGCCGTTGTTATCCTTGTTATCCGAATTGTCGGGGCTCTTGCTTATGTTATTGCTACGAGCCAGCCAGCTGTATTCTCCCGCGCAGAAGCGGGTCATGAGTGTCGTGAGGGCTTCCATAGACTTCGGCTTTTCCTGTCCTAGGTGCCGGGCAAGCCATTTGTCTCGGATGTTGTGCCTGAAGGCTGCGAGGGCCTCGACGTCCGGACAATCGACTATTTGGTTTTTCTTTGTCAGGAACCGTGTCCAAAATTGTCTGGCCGATTCCTCTGGTTGCTGGATTATGTGGCTTAGGTCATCGGCGTCTGGTGGTCGCACATACGTGCCCTGGAAGTTGTCAAGGAATGCGGATTCCAGGTCCTCCCAACAACTGATTGACTCTGCTAGCAGGCTATTAAGCCAATGTCGAGCTGGTCCTTTAAGCTTGAGCGGGAGGTATTTGATGGCGTGTAGATCATCGCCACGGGCCATGTGGATGTGAAGGAGATAATCCTCGATCCATACCGCAAGATCTGTTGTGCCATCGTATGATTCGATGTTTACGGGTTTGAAGCCCTTGGGGATTTGATGATCCATTACTTTGTCTGTGAAGCATAGTGGGTGTGCGGCGCCCCTGTACTGAGGTATATCGCGACACAGCTCATACGAGCTTGGTCTGGTGTATTTGGCCGGGCCATACTTATTATGTCCGGCGTGACGGCTAGTGTCACGTGAAGCGGGGCGCCCATGTGATTCGTAGATCGATCTTGTTTGCCTTGCCTTATTTTCCAAGATGTCTCGCAGGTCTGTTGCGTCTCCCCGTACTCTGGTATGTTTTGAGCGGTGTCGGGGTGCGGCTTGGGTCGAGGGCCTGAAGGCCTCTCTATCGCGGCCACGGGGTGGCCGATCGGGCGCATCGTACGCTGGTGATGTAGGTTTAGTTGCTTCCTCCTCAAGTTGGGGAAGCAGCCTGCGCTTCGGGTAGCTCTTGGATGGGCGTTCTAGTTTATACTCTTCGGCCGCCAGGACTTCGGTCCATCTGTCGGCTAGCAAGTCTTGGTCAGCTCTAAGCTGCTGCTGTTTCTTCTTGAGGCTGCTTGTTGTGGCTACGAGTCTGCATTTGAAACGCTCTTGCTCGACGGGATCCTCTGGCACGATGAATTCATCGTCGTCGAGGCTTGCCTCGTCTTCGGAGGGAGGCATGTAATTGTCATCCTCATCCTCTTTGTCGGCCGCTCTCTCATGAGGGCTAGCTCCTTCGTTCTCCTACACTAAATCCTGCTGGAGGGGGTTGTCTTCGGCACTGTCCAGCGTATTGTTATCTCCGGTGCCGGAATCGCTGTTTTTGCTTTGGCGGGACTTAGAGCGGCGCCGCTGATGTCGGCGCTTGGGTTGCTTCTTGGAGGGGTCATCCTCCGTTTTCTCCTCGCCATCCCCCGCTTTAGGGGTGTCCACCATGTATATGTCATATGACTAGGTGGCTTTCCAGTTCCCTATAGGCACTGGTTCTTGTTCGTCTCCTTCATCGGTGTCTATGCCGTCGATGTCTTCGGAGTCGAAGTCAAGTATGTCGGTTAAATCGTCGACAGTGGCTACAAAGTGGGTGGTGGGTGGGCTACAAATTTCTTCGTCGTCCGCGTCCCAACCGTGTTGGCCGTAGTTCGGCCAGGGCTCTCCTGATAAAGAGAGAGACTTTAACGAATTCAGGATGTTGCCGAAAGGTGAGTTCTGAAAGACATCCGCGGCGGTGAACTCCATGACCGGAGCCCAATCGGGCTTAACCGGGAGAGGTGCGGGATTTACGGAGTCCGGATCGGAGTCTGGCACCTCGGAGTCACGGGCCTTGCGAGGGACTAGGCTGGTATCCAGCTCTATCACTATAGAGATTGCAGTTTCTGGGGTGGCGTCTAACCGGCCGTCCCCGACTGGCGTAGTGGGCTCCGAGCTAATGGTGGGAGCAGACACCTGAACGACGCTCTAGGCGTTGTCCGATGACAGAGCTAAATCGTGCCCATCATGACAGTGCGGCGCGCTCGGTTGTGGCTCAAATCCGTCGAAGATCAAGTCCCCGCGGATGTCGCCTGTGTAGTTCAAGCTTCCAAACCTGACCTGATGGCCAGGGGCGTAGCTCTCGATCTGCTCCAGATGGCCGAACGAGTCAGCCCGCAGTGCGAAGCCGCCGAATACGAAGATCTGTCCGGGGAGAAAAGTCTCATCCCGTACCGCGTCACGGTTGACGAGCGAAGAAGCCATCGGGCCTAAGAGGCGACGACACAGAGTAACTCTCAATGAAAGCACCAATGTCGGTGTCAAAACTGGCGGATCTCGGGTAGGGGGTCCTAAACTTTGCGTCTAGGCGGATGGTAACAGGAGACAAGGGACACGATGTTTTTACCCAGGTTCGGGCCCTCTTGATGGAGGTAAAATCCTACTCCTGCTTGATTAATATTGATGATATGGGTAGTACAAGAGTAGATCTACCACGAGATCGGAGTGGCTAAACCCTAGAATCTAGCCTATGGTATGATTCTTGTTCGTCCTACGGACTAAAACTCTCCGGTTTATATAGACACCGGAGAGGGCTAGGGTTACACAGAGTCGGTTACAATGGGAGGAGATCTTCATATCGTATCGCCAAGCTTGCCTTCCACGCCAAGGAAAGTCCCATCCGGACACGGGACGGAGTCTTCAATCTTGTATCTTCATAGTCCAGGAGTCCGGCCAAAGGTCTTAGTTCGGCCATCCGGACACCCCCTAATCCAGGACTCCCTCAGGAGCCCTTTCCACTTATGAAGACAATGCAATATCCTTTACAATTTCACATACTTCTTTCCCGTTGAAAACTTCAACCAGTTTGTCATCAGTCACCAAAAAGGGGGAGATTGTAAGTGCATCTAGTGCCACCCCTAGTTGGTTTTGGAGTATTGACGACAAAGTTGGTTGAGGGACTAATGCGTTTGTGAGAATTGCAGGATAACGCAGGTAGTGTCCCTCGTTGATTCGGTTTACCTACCGGAGATGACCCCTAAGAATGTATGAAGACATTGAAGACAATGGTGGTGTGTGAAGAGGTTCACATTGAAGGCCATGACATGAGAAGACATTGAGTGAAGACTATGGAGCGCGAAGACTGAGTTGTTTTGTTGTTTCCTTTTCTTCTGTGTTGAGTCATAGGAACCACCGTACTGTTAAGTGGGGTCCAAGTGAACTAAGTTAGAGTGACTGAACTGATGCTCAACCCAAATCCTATGTCTTCGAGCGAAGACAATGAGAGCAAATCTTATCCAGAGCTGGATGAGTCAGCTTTGCTTGTAGCCCAAGTAAAGTTGCCATGTGTGTTTGAAATTTGATCGTTGGAACACATGTTAGTTCCTTAGTGACCCAGGGTCATTTCGGACATATCAGGTCGGGTTGCCTTGTGGCTATAAATAGCCCACCCCCTACACCATAAATTGGTGGCTGCTCAGAGTTAGTTTACGGCTTTTGTCATTTTCAGAGCAACCCACCTTGAAGCCTTTGAGAGAGAAATCCTTGCGAGGACAAAGCCCAAACACCCAGAGCCAAAGAGTGTTAGGCATCACTAAAGTCTTTCTGTCTATGTGACCTGAAGACTTATTACACTTGAGGACTGTGTATCCTCCAGCCTGTTAGGCGTCACGTTCTGAGCATCCAAGAGTCATTGTGGATTGCCGGGTGAACGAAGTCTGTGAAGGTTCGGGAGTCTACCTTGAAGACTTACCAGAGTGATTGGGCGAGGACTAGGTGTCCTTAGCTCAAAGGGAAAGGTGAAGACACGGTCTTCTGAGTTGAATCTCAGCCTCCCTAACCAGATGTACAGTTGTCACAGCAAGGGGAACTGGTCCAACAAATCCTGTGTCTTCAACAAGTGACTGGTTCTATCCCTTCCCTCCTTTACTTTGAGTTTGTCTTCGTGAAGTCATTGCTTATCTGTCTTATCTATTTGACTTCAATGTTTGACTAGTATTGTTGATTGGCTTCATACTATCTTCCATCCTGATCCTTACTACCTAGCTGCTATTAGTCTTCGTACGTTAACACTATTGCATACTTGACTATGGCTTGCTCGTTGTAGTTTATCTTCCGCTGCATATCAATTAGGTCATTTCTATTGTTTGTCTTCGAAACTTCCATGTTTTGAAGACTTTGATAAAAATCGCCTATTCACCCCCCCTCTAGTCGATAACTAGCACTTTCAGAAGGGCCTTACATTATTGAGGAGGTCTATTGTTCCGGTGCCATAAAAATCAACAACTTCGAAGGCACAAATCCGAAGGTGGTGAATAGTCAAAGAATCAAACATTATATCTCAGGTAACCCAATAAATGTTGAATCTAATATTACTGAAACCATAACCCAGAGGAATACATAAGAGACTCCGAAAAAGAATAGGTATGTGGTACGGTAAGTAAACCGACTCCAAAACAGTTGTAATAGCAATTTTTCTCCATTTTGGAATATTTAAGAAAATAGGAAAATAAGAAGCAGTCCGGGAAGGACACGAGACCTCCACGAGGGTGGAGGGCGCGCCCTACCCTATTGGGCGCGTCCCCCTGCCTCGTCGGCACCTCGTGTGCTCTCCGGACTCCGTTTTCTTGTACGATACTTCTTTTGGTCGGTAAAAATTCATTATATAATCTCCCAAAGTTTTTGACCACCGTATCATGCAAAAATCTTCTGTATTTGTTTTGAGCTGTTTTTCTGACAGATCTAGAGCACCAGGACGTCTCCAAGCGCTCCCAAGGACAAGTTTTCCGAGAGGGTCATCAACCCCTATCTCGCGAAGGTGCTGCATCACCGTCAAACCATTGAGATACATGAGGGGGTGTTGCACATCCGCGATGTTGAAGGACCAAGGAGTACCGAAAGTGTGGAGACAAAGCTCGAAGCGATGGAACAACAAGTTTTCAAGTGCCAAGGAATGGTGGAGCGTGGACATAACGCCAACCAGATGATGATCGCGGAATTCACCAACAACCATAAGCTGGACACCAAGAATATTGGGGAGAACATCTTCAAGCTTCATGAGAAAATCGAGCACCTCCAAGCTTGGATCTATGACTTGCAAAACCAAAACTGTGAGTATGAATATAGATTCAAGAGGATGAGTCTGGCTGCAGATTTTAGGATCCCGGAGACTCGATCATCCTTCTATGATGGTGAGCCTATGCCTTGGAAGACGGACGACAAGCCTACATCATCAACAACACCTTCTTCACCACCTCCGAGGACATAAACACATGGGTATGGGCACTTCCCTTGGCAACTACCAAGCTTGGGGGAGTTGCCCTGGTATCGTATCACCATCACACTCCTATCTTTACCGTTTTACTTAGTTCGATTCTTTTGGTAATATCTTGATCTAGTAGAATAAAGTTTTGGTATGAATTAGTTTTGAGTTTTGCTTTGTGACCCCTCTATGTAATCGAGTCCGTGAGTTATATATAACAAAGATTAGTGTTGAGTGAAGGGCTTTGCTATCTTGCCATGATCTTAAGAAAATAGAAAGAACAAAAAGAAATAAAAGAGTTCATATTGACCTTGTGGATAGTAATGACTTCACACATAAAGAGTATGAGGCTTAAAAGTTGTTGAGAGTTGGCAAACATAGTTTTGGTCATCGTTGCAATTAATAGGAAGTAAAAAAGAAAGAGAGGTTTTCACATATAAATATACTATCTTGGACATCTTTTATGATTGTGAGCACTCATTAAAGTATGACATGCTAAAGAGTTGATGTTGGACAAGGAAGACAATGTAATGGGTTATGTTTTCTCACATCTCAGTTAAAGTATATTATCATGGATCGTCCAACATGTTGAGCTTGCCTTTTCCCCCTCATGCTAGCCAAATTCCTTGCACCAAGTGGAGATACTACTTGTGCTTCCAAATATCCTTAAACCCAGTTTTGCCATGACAGTCCACCATACCTACCTATGGATTGAGTAATATCCTTCAAATAAGGTGTCATGTTGCAAGCAATAAAAATTGCTCTCTAAATATGCATGACTTATTAGTGCGGAGAAAATAAGCTTTATAGGATCGTGTGATATGGAAGTAATAAAAGTGACGGACTTTATAATAAAGGTTCATATCACAAGTGGCAATATAAAGTGACGTTCTTTTCCATTAAAATTTCGTGCATCCAAAAAGCACATGACAACCTATGCTTCCCTCTACGAAGGGCCTATCTTTTACTTTATGTCTTTTACATTATGCAAGAGTCAAGGTGATCATCACCTTTCCCTTTTTCATTTTATCCTTTGGCAAGCACCTCGTGTTGGAAAGATCCTGATACATATATCCAATTGGATGTAAGTTAGCATGAACTATTATTGTTGACATTACTCTTGAGGTAAAACGTTGGGAGGCAACACTATAAGCCCCTATATTTCTCTGTGTCCGATTAAAACTCCAGAACCATCAGTATTTCGTGAGTGTTAGCAATTGTAGAAGACTAAATGATAGTTGAGTATGTGGACTTGCTGAAAAGATCTATTCTTGACTCTTTCCGATGTTATGATAAATTGCAATTGCTTCAATGACTGAGATTATAGTTTGTTAGTTCTCAATGAAGTTTCTGTACCATACTTAACATTGTGAATAGATTGTTACTTGAGCATAAGAAATCATATGACAAAATCTATATATGTTGATGTTATAAGAATGGTCATGATGCCCTCATGTCCATATTTTATTTTTATCGACACCTCTATCTCTAAACATGTGGACATATTTTTTGATATTGGCTTTCGCTTAAGGACAAGCAAGGTCTAAGCTTGGGGGAGTTGATATGTACATTTTACATCATGCTTTTATATCAATATTTATTGCATTATGGGCTGTTATTACATGTTATGTCACAATACTTATGGCTATTCTCTCTTATTTTACAAGGTTTATCATGAAGAGGGAGAATGCCGGCAGCTGGGATTCTGGGCTGGAAAAGGAGCAAATATTGGAAACTTATTTTGCATAGCTCCAAAAGCCCTGAAACTCCACGAAAGTCATTTTTGGAATTAATAAGAATTATTGAGCGAAATAAGTACCAGAGGGGGCCCACACCCTGGCCACGAGGGTGGGGGTCGTGCCCACCCCTACTGGGCGCACCCTCTTGCCTCGTGGGCCCCCTGGTGGCCCTCCGGTGCCCATCGTCTGCTATATGAAGTCTTCTACCCTGGAAAAAAATCATAAGCAAGCTTACGGGACGAAACTCCGCCGCCACGAGGCGGAACCTTGGCGAAACCAATCTAGGGCTCCGGCGAAGCTGTTCTGCCGGGGAAACTTCCCTCCGGGAGGGGGAAATCATCATCATCGTCATCACCAACGATCCTCTCATCGGGAGGGGGTCAATCTCCATCCACATCTTCACCAACACCATCTCCTCTCAAACCCTAGTTCATCTCTTGTATCCAATCTTTGTATCCAAACCTCAGATTGGTACATGTGGGTTGCTAGTAGTGTTGATTACTCCTTGTAGTTGATGCTAGTTGGTTTACTTGGTGGAAGATCATATGTTCAGATCCTTAATGCATATTAATACCCCACTGATCATGAACATGAATATGCTTTGTGAGTAGTTACGTTTGTTCCTGAGGACATGGAGAAGTCTTGCTATTAGTAGTCATGTAAATTTGGTATTCCTTCGATATTTTGATGAGATGTATGTTGTCTCTCCTCTAGTGGTGTTATGTGAACATCGACTACATGACACTTCACCATTGTTTGGGCCTAGAGGAAGGCACTGGGAAGTAATAATTAGATGATGGGTTGCAAGAGTGACGAAGCTTAAACCCTAGTTTATGTGTTGCTTCATAAGGGGCTGATTTGGATCCACTAGTTTCATGCTATGGTTAGGTTTACTACTACGTCTTGAGCTTGTGTTAGTTTTCCTTGAAGAGGAAAGGGTGATGCAGCACAGTAGCGTAAGTATTTCCCTTAGTTTTTTAGAACCAAGGTATCAATCCAGTAGGAGGCTCCTCACAAGTCCCACGAACCTACACAAACAAACAAAGAACTCGCAACCAACGCGATATAGGGGTTGTCAATCCCTTCACGGCCACTTGTGAAAGTGTCAGGACCCCGACTCAATACCACATATATCTAGCATGTAACACTTCATATCACTTTGCGGCCTCACGCACGGTATTCCCACGGGTGTCGCCTTACCTTTACCCGGAACCGTTTGCGCCTTTTGGCACACGTATATGACAGTGTCGCTAGCATCCATATGATAAGGAGTCCGGGCTGACATGGCTAGTCGTAAACCCAAAGTGGCACAAACTTACAGGGACAGGCATCCATGACCCAGCATCGAACGTGTCGGTCATCAGCGAGTGAATCCAGGCTGTAGCACTGGGCTAGCAGGACTCCGGTGAACCGGGCTGTAGCGGGCTAACAGGACTCCGGTATTCATCGCGTGACATTTCCCCGAAGGGACAGACACAGGAACGAAGAAGGACACATGCCGGCCAGCCTAAGTGTTCCGGAGCAGTAGCAAGCTACCATGGCTCGGTGGAAACACTAGGAGACATTTCCCGGTAAGAGAGGCTACTAAAGATAAACAACTAGATAGTCAGATCCCACACATACCAAGCATTTCAATAACATACACACAATATGCTCGATATGTGCAACACAACATGGCATCACAAAATGACTCTACGACTCAAGTAGTTTATTCAATAGGCTCCGAGGAGCGAGACATTACAAACATGGGTCTCATGACCCAACAACTAGAGCATACAAGTCAAAGCACAAGCGGAAGCTTAACATGTCTGAGTACAGACAACTATAAATGAAAAAGGCTGAGAAGCCTGACTATCTACCAGATCCTGCCAAGGGCACAAGATCGTAGCTGAGGTAACAAGCTAAACGTCGAAGTCCACGTGGAACTACTAGTGAGACTGAAGTCTCTCTGCAAAAACATAAATTAAGCAACGTGAGTACAAATGTACCCAGCAAGACTTACATCAGATCTATCTACATATGCATCATTATCAACAAAGGGGGTGGTGGAGTTTAACTGCAGCAAGCCAGCTTTGACTCGGTGGCTAACCTGAACTACGACTGCAAGTAACTCTTTTGAGGTGGCGCACACGAGTCCACATATTCACCATATCAATACACCACTATGGATCCGCTCCCGTCTCCCTACGATAACGCCATCCATAGCACTCACGCTTATCTTGCGTATTTTAGAGTATCCACTTTCACTTGTCTATGAACTGTACAAGGGGTCCAAGTTTCCATATCCGAGGAATCCGGCTATTCAAATAGATAATGATAACCCTGCAGGGGTGTACTTCTTCACACACGCTCTCGCCACTTATCGCCCTGTACACGTCATGTATCTCGGCAACCTTCAAGCGGAAGCCGGGCGAGGGAGTCGGCCACGACCTGACTAACCGAACAAGTCTCTAGTCCAGGTTTATCGCCTCTTCGGGTTCCATCCGCAAGGAGATCCGGCCGAGGTGTCTCTCACGGCCCCAAACGATGTGAGCAGGGTTCCCAAGCCCACCATCCGGGTGCCACTTGGTACACCGGGCCACTGTGCCTAGTCTGTCCCAAGCCCACCTGTACCGGGTGCCACTTGGTAGACTACTAACACTACCTACAAACACCAGAAACTAGTTGCAACTCCTGGACAGAGATCATGTTGATTAATAAGTCGAGAGGGGTCGAGTTACCGGAACCCAATGTGTGGTAGTAACTGGTCATGGATCACAAACACAGAACTCAATTCCTGAGGACGGCTGCAATGAGACAACCCACCATGTACTCCTACATGGCCTCTCACCACTACCTTTACCAAATCGTGTTCACACACTTAGCTCACACACAGTAGGACATGTTCACACGCCTCTGATTCATCCCCGATGAATCAGACCTGACTCAACTCTAAGCAGTAGCAGGCATGACAAACAAGCATGAATGAGTAGGCACAACAGGGCTCAAACAACTCCTACTCATGCTAGTGGGTTTCATCTATTTACTGTGGCAATGACAGGTCATGCAAAGGATAAAGGGGTTCAGCTACCGCAGCAAGTAACAAATATGTCGTTGTTGTCCTAATGAAGTAAAAGAGAGCAGGAGCGAGAGAGTAGGATTGTATCGGAATGAACAAGGGGGTTTTGCTTGCCTGGCACTTCTGAAGATAACATTGAGTCTTCATCGGTGTCAACGATCACATCATCGTATCACGTCTATCGAGAGGGGACAAATATCGGCAACACAGAAGGGAACACAATCAATGCAATGCACAATATGATGCATGATCATGACATGGCAAAATGAATGTGTTTTGGGCTAATGCATCTAGCAACAAGTTAAATGGGGTTGGTTTGAATACAAGATTCAAATTCAAACTCCATATGTGATTATTCAAATGTCATTGAATTGATTTGTGCTATACAGCAGCTATAAGTTGTTCTAACATGCATGAAAATGGTACAGATGGATTCCTTGAATTTTTCTGATAATTTTTCATATATAATTTATCTCATTTGGAGTTACAGATTATTTTCTATGATTTTTTTGAAGTTTTGGATATTTTCTGAATTAAATAAATCATTTCTGATTTATTTAAAATCCCAGAAAACAATTACAGCGTCAGCACTACGTCATGCTGACCTCAGCAGGTTAACAGACCCGGTCCAGGTCAAACCTGACCGGTGGGACCCGCGTGTCAGTAGTTAGTTTACTAACTAAAATTAGTTAGTGTTAAACTAGTGCTAATCCTAGTTTAGTTAGTGGCCAGAGGCCCACACGTCAGTGACCCAGGGTCAAACTGGGCCCAGCAAGTCAACTGTCAACGGGGTAAACCCCACCGGCGACTTGACGCCGGTGAGGCCAACCGCGGCGGCGAGCCTCGGGTTTGCATCTCCGGCGACCAAACGGCCGGCGGAGGGCATCTACGTGACGCTGGTGGACTCGCGCGTCGAGTGGTGTAGGCGTTGGGTGCGGGGGTGGCCGGAGTTGTCGCCGGCGTCGACCTTGGCGGTCGCCGGAGCTCGGGTGAGCTCGGGGTCGACGCTACGATGGCCGGGGAGACTCGTGCGGGGCACCTATGTGCTCTACGTGGCGCGGGAAGGGAGTTGAGCACGACGGCCTGTCACACCGTGCATTTTGTAACATTTCATTTTTCATTATTAAAGCATGAAAATTTGGACCAACAAAAACTTTTTGCATTTTTTTTTGGCTTTTATTTGGAGTTGGTTTTCTCTCTGTGTTTCTTTCAAGTGCTTCTTGAAGTCAACTACTCTGCCCTCTATATTCCACCTCCTTACCCCAAGCTCCTGACCAATGACCATGCCATGTGAATAGTGCTATATGGAGTTTTCTTACAAAAATAATTTGGCCAGAAAGTATTTTCTAAAATTAGTTTTTCCAAAAACCCCTGAATTGAGGTTTGCACTACAAGTACTTGATTAAGGGCAGTAAAAATCTTTCCAAAAATATATTAGACTCCTATTAGATATAGGATGCCCAGGAACCACAAAATTATAATTTTAAAAGTTACTATTCTATTTTATTTAAAGGCTTTTTCTTAAGGCCAGAAATGGTCTTTAATAGGAAAAAATTACTTTACTGTTTCAAAAATATTTGACAAAATTTAGGGAAACTCATAGGACATATATTGTCCATATATAAGAGTTTCAACACCTGGTCATGTTCAAAATATTGGTCAAATCCCTCTAAAACCCTTTCTGGATATTTCAAGCTTTTGAAATATTTACAAAGGAAATATTCTCCAAAAATTCCAGGAAAATTCCATCATGTCACATATGACATATTAGATGATCTTGCCAAGTCTCATGACTTGGAGAACAAGATAACACCATCAAAACCCCTCAAAACTATCTCTGTCCATTCTGAAGTTTGATCAACTTTACATTGCCAAGTATGTCCAAATGTGCTCAAACTTGGTGGACATGCTTCATTGGTCTAATTATGCATCTGGACCAAATGGCATAGGTTGGAGAATAGGAAGTCTTGGTCAAAGTGCCTCAAAACCCTCTCTGACCAGAATCAAGTTTGAACTACTTTGCACTACCAACTTTTTCTCCAGGACCCCAACTTTGGTGAGCCTGATCATGTGACCAAATAAGGCTACCACACCAAGTGGCACATCAAGGAGAAATGATTTACTCCACTGGATCTACACAAATCCATTTCTGCCCATTTCTAGGGTTTGCAAAAGTTGCATTGGCAACTTTGTCCAAATAAGCTCAAAATGGGTGGAAGGCCCTAAATATATGTGACATTTCACCCCTTGGAGTATCTTGGCCAGTGGGAGTCATTAGCTTACCCAAAACTCCATCAAACACCTTCTGGCAAAATACTAAAAAGCCTATTTTTGCCACTTTCACTAATCTCCTTGAGTTCATCTTTTTGCCACAACCCCTCCTCACTCCCCTCTGTCACTTAGACACTTTTCCACCCGAGGAAGCAATGTGGAGGAAGGAGGGAATCACGTTTGTCCTCTCTGGACAACAACTTCCCTTCTCTCTCCCAGCCTCTCTCTCTCCCCTCTGCACCCCAGAGCATCCCAGGCTCTTTCCAGGTTTTGCCCCCTTCCACTGTAGCCTCCAGACAGAAAAGGACGCGCGCGCGACGCGGAAAACCCGCGGATGCCGGCCAAAGTCGCGCTCTGGAGCGCCTGCCAGAGCGCCGACCGTTGACACCGCGCCTCCCGACCGCCTCGTGCCTTCCCATCGCGCCAGTTGATGTGTCTTGACGTCTGCGACACGCCGCCGTGCCGTCCCCATTGTCTCTCCCTCTCTCTCCCCTCCTGCAGCGCGTGCCCGACGCCGTCCGGCTCGGCCAATGGCCGGCCTCACACGCGCGGGCGCCAGAACACTCCCCCGCTCTCTCTCCTCCTCCCTGGGGCCCTACTCCATCCCCACGAGCGCCGTGGACAGCTCCAACCTCTCTCCAACGGCTTCCAGAGCCGATCCCGCGGGCGCCCGTAGGCCACGCCCACGGTGAACCGCGGCCAGCCTATATAAGGCGCTCCCGAGCCCTTCTCTTCCTCCCTGTCGCCCCTCCACACACCCAATCCACCCCCGGAACCACCCACTTCTCTCCAGAGCCGCCCGAGCTCGAGATCGAGCTCGAGCTCCGCCGCCTCGGGTCGCCGTCGATCTGCGGGTACAGGCCTCCTCCACTCCTTTTCTCTCTCGAACTGGACTCCCCTCGCCTCACTGATGCTTTCCCCTCTCTTTCCCCCTCGTTTTGCAGCCGGAAACGGCCGGAACCACCGGCGCCCGAAGCACCTCCGCCGCGGGACCTCGTCGCCGGCGAAGCAGGCCACCCCGGCGACCGTCTCCACCACCACCAGAACCGCGACTCGCTCCTGAGTCCAACGGTAGCCTCCGCGCCCCTTCCCGTGCCCTGTATCGCCGCCGGCGAGCTCGCCGTCGCCTCTGGCCGGAGGTAGACGACGGCCGCCGTGGGGCCGGCCCGTCAGCCACACGCCCTGACGGGTGGGATCCACCCGTCAGGTTTAAAACGTGCGCGCGCGCGCGCACCGATCCGCCGTCGGCTGAAGGCGTATTCAGCCTTTACGCCTTCGATGTGGCGGCCGCGTGGGCTGGGTTTCCCCCCCCCTGGGCCTGCTGCTGCTGTGGCCTCTCTGGCCCAGTGGCACAGCGTCGTTTCTCTTTTTCCTTTTCTGTATTATTTCCAAAAATTCCACAAGACAGAATATTAATCCAAATGCATTGATTCCAATTTCTAAATTCCTAGAATATTGCAACCTATTTAATGGTGCAACTTTCATTCAAATCCAACCACCTTTTATTCTCTGTAAATATTTAAATGTGGTTTTTAGCATTTAAATAGGCCTTTGAAAATCCATAACTCCTATTTTGCTGCTCCAAAACCAAAACCAAAAGTTGTCCCCTTCCTAGCCTTCCTCTTAGTATTTTACAAAAATAAGTTGACATTTTTGTGAGCACTTTGACTTTTCTGTTTTTATTATTGTCTTATTTTCCCGTTGTTTTCTTGCGACGTTAGATCCCGTGTTTGACGAGGTAGCTGAGGAAGAAGGAGGAGCAGAGCCTGAAGACTTTGAAGATCAAGCCAACCAAGGCAAGCAGCCCTTTGACCATGACTATGATACCCCTTTATATGCATGTCATTTTTAGCTCTTTATTATCGATGCATCGGAATCATGATGAGATGGTGAACCACGTGGGTTGGTTACCACGATTACTTCCTCGTTGATACTTGCAGTGTGCATGGCCCTACCTTCTTATGAGGGTTATGCCGGTGGGAGTAGATAGGATGCAAATGTAGATGCTACGCAAATGGGGTGGGTTTGTGCGTGGTGAAGGAGGCAATGTGATTTCAAAAGTCTTTTCGAAAACCCCGTCGGGTGCCACCTATGCCCGAGGGAGATGATGAGATGGGTGACCACTTGATGACGAAGTGGTGTGCCAAGGAAGGTGTGTGTTGTTTTCAAAACGGATTGGTCGGAGTTGCGACCGTTATTCCAACCTTACATGCGCGACCACTCTACCCTTATATGGGAAAGGGCATTATTGAGTACCTAGACCGATACTAGCTTGGAGCCCGCATTACTAGTGACGGGGGAGAGTTGGTGCTCTCTCTTGGGACGGGGTCGTGCCAGGTAGGGCGGCCATGACTGTTTTCACAGGGCACCGGACACACCGTTGGTACCCCGTGCTTGTGGTATGTGATGAAAATGGGAGCGAGGCTCCACAACTTTATGATGTGAAATGTTCGGCACGGGGGTTACTACCAATCGAGTGGACTCCATGTTAGTGTCGTCTAGAGAAAGGTAGTGATCGGGTGCTTACCCCGGGTACTTGAGGTACCGCGGGTCGTGGATGACACGGAAGTTCCCCGGATCTAGTGGGTAAAGTGTGCAACCTCTGCAGAGTGTAAAACTATTCGAATAGCCGTGTCCACGGTCAAGGACAGTTGGGTAACCGCTCTTGGGCTACGTCCACTTGTTTTCAAACCCGGTGTGTGTGAGATGATGGTGTTGTCTTGGATCAAGTCAGAGGACTTGACACGATTGATATGGGTTGGTGCCCTCTCTGTTTATGATAAATGGGTTGGTGCCCCTTTCTATTTATGTTGATATCTGTGACCAGATCTTATGGTTACTTGAATTCTCTTGATGCATGCTTTATAGGATGTTGAACATGTCCTGCACTCAAAACTAGCTTTATGCAAAACTTTACCTATGTCATGCATTACTGTACCTTGAACCAAATCATGGGTTGCTTGCGAGTACATTCAAAGTACTCATTGGCTTGCCACTGGTTATTTAATTGACCAGGCATGGGAGAACCGGAGTTCGAAGAAGAGTTCTTTGGAGACGATCATGCGAACTAGGACGTTCCCAGTCAGAATGCCTGTAGGGTTAAGGCAGATGGCATGGGTTCTACTTATCGACGACGATTTCCGCTGCTATGTTTCATTTGATGTTCAGCCCTTAAGGCTTTATCGATGTAAGACTTGACCATGTTGGTCACTATTTGTGTAAGACGGTATGTATGGATGTAAGACTCTTGTTATTCAGCTTCTGTGTGTTCAGTGAGCATTGATCTCTGGGATCACTGTACACGTGCATTCGGTGATCACGACTTGCGAGTCGGGGTCCCCACAGAGCTGGTATCAGAGCCAGGTTGACTGTAGGAAGCCTTAGTTAGCATGGACGTTAGTTAGAGCGAGACTATCCACCAGGTTACCCATATACCTATGTTTATGTTAGTATCCCAAACATAGGTCACATTCCTTTATTGACCCTTTTCCTTCCACTTTTTGTAGATGGCCGCCGTACCCGAGGACTTCCTGACCACTGGGTTTCCTGTGCTTCTTGAGGATAGCCTCAGGAAGTGCCAGTTCACTCGAGTCCCCACCTTCTCCTACCACGAGCACTGGGTCGACAGCACCAAGAGGGAGTATCACGTGGAGGTAGTCGTGAGGGCGAATGACGCCCCGACGAGCTGGTTCTTTGAGGGACCCCAGATGGCGACACTGCTTCTCGCCGTGGAGACTGCTGCCCTCAAGGCGCTGACTCGCCTCCGGGATCTCCTGCCAGAGATGGCGAGAGAGCCAGCCACTCGTTACCTGCCTTATCGTAAGGAAGGTGATGACGAGAGCAGCGCACCAGCACCACCCTTGGACGAGGGACTTTCTCTCCGCTTCCAGACCTACTTCAGCTTGTGTGCCGACAGTCTGGCACAACACCTGGCCTCGGAGTCGACGGAGCTTCGGAAGGAACTCCGCGAGACCAAGGAGCTCCTCCGCATAGTTCAGATGAAGGCAGACAGGATCAAGAAGGATGGAGCGCTCCCTGGACAGCCCGCAGTAGCGTATCGAGGCGGACGACCCCCACAGGTCGCACATGCCGAGGGACCACCTCAGCCACGCCGTATGACGGCAAAGGAGTACCGCAACCTCTTCAAGACGCCACCAGCAAAGCAGCGCCGTGTTCTGCTCCTTCACTCCCCCGCTTCCTCGAGCGATGAGGAGACCAAGACAGATGAAGATGAGGAGGAAGATCCAGAGGAGCCAGAATACCCGACCGAGCATTCCACCACTTAGACTCCGTTCAGGACTAGGATAGGCTAGCTCGTAGCCTATGGTAGGATAGGTCGTGTACCCCTTTTGCGAAGTCGAGTCCTTGTAATGGTTCTTGTGAAACCATGTTATGTTGCGTTTGCGTTCAGCTTGCTTTCATGAAGTCGTACTTTCCCTTCGGGAACTTGTAAACGACTACATTCCTCATTTGGTTTTAATGCATGAGTTTGGCCCTTCTGGCCTTTGTTTAACTTAAATTGTGTCACACCACCCCCTTACTAGGCATTCCATCTATACTTCTTTCCCTCATTGTTGTTCCCAATCATGAGACCTTGACCGCTCCAACAGGATGCCTGTTGTAACACGTACTGGTACCTCTACCCAGCCGCAAGAAGCCGGAGGTTCTGCTGAGGCCGGAGCCAGCCAGGACCAAGCCCAAGGACAGACTCCACCACCACCACCTCCTCCAAGCATGGATATGGCTCAGCTTCTCCAAGCCTTTCGAGAGGAGCGCCAAGCCAACACTGCAGCCCTCCAGATGATTGCTCAGGCTGTCAACCGCCAGCCGGCGGGGCACGGCCATGGACGTTCCACACTGGTGGAATTCAAGAAGCATGCACCACCCACTTTCATCGAGACTGCTGAACCCCTGGATGCAGACGACTGGGTCCGCACCATTGAGGATCTGCTGGCACTAGTCGGATGCACTGAGGACCGTGATAAAGTGGCGTATGCTGCCCACTGTCTCGGGGGGACTGCCAGAGCTTGGTGGGATGGATTCAAGGCTATGCATGTTGAGCAAGACATCACTTGGGACACCTTCAAGACGGAATTCCGCAAGGCCCACATCCCTTCTGGAATCATGGCCATCAAGAAGTGTGAGTTCCGAGCCCTGAAGCAAGGTAGTAGCACTGTCAAGGAGTACATGCAGAAGTTCAGTGTTCTCTCAAGGTATGCCCCTGAGGATGTCAGCACTGATGCTGCCAAAAGGGAGCGCTTCATGGATGGCCTTAACCAGACTCTGCAGTACTCGCTTGTTGTGTGTGACTGCCCAACCTTTCCTGATCTGGTGAACAAGGCACTCATGCTTGAGGACAAGCGACGTGCCTTGGATGACACTCGTAAGCGCAAGATGATCAGCAAGGGTAGCTCCAGCAACCAGAAGCCTCGCCCGTGGTAGCCAGCCCCGGTCAAGCCAACCTATCAGCAGCCAAGAGCTCCTGCACCTCGCACCAACTATCCACCTCAGCAGTATGCCAACCCCAGGCCAGCTTACAACAACCCCAATAACAATGCTGGCAAGGGCGTCGTCCCCAATCAAGTCACTTGTTTCGGATGTGGACAGCCAGGGCATTACTCCAAGAATTGCCCCAACAAGAAACCTGATGCCCCGCGCCCCAATGCGCAGAACCCGGGACAAGGCCGTGGAATGCCACCAAGGAACCAAGCTCCCCGCAACTTGCCCAACAATGGCAGGGGTCGTGTGAATCATGTCACCGCGGAAGAAGCCCAGGAAGACCCGGACGTCGTGCTGGGTACGTTCCTTGTCAATTCAGCACCCGCAACTGTTTTGTTTGATTCTGGAGCCACGCATTCTTTTGTCACCCAAAGTTTTGCATTAAAAAGTGGCATGACCCCTACACCCCTGAATAACCCTATGGTGGTACAAACCCCCGGAGCAGAGATGAGAGCCAAGATAGGATGTAAAGGAGTCGGGATTACCATTAACGGGGTAGACTTCCTAGCAGACCTTATCATCCTAAAATCACAAGGCTTGGATGTGATCTTGGGAATGGATTGGCTCAGCAAGCACCAAGGCTTGATT